>NC_056738.1:124702093-124869593 GCF_019279795.1 Protopterus annectens | reverse complement strand
AATACTAGCCTTGAACATGCAAAGTATGACGAATATTAAAAGGAGAACTAGTATTTTACAATGGTGTGCTGCAGTAGATGTTCAAGTAATTGTGTTGTGATAATTGTGACATTAGAATATTAACAGAAGAAGAAAGGGTGCAAACAGGAAAAATTTTGGAATGGTACTGTTATTTGGAATACAGGCAAAGAAACATGCTCAGGTATATGTATATTATGCTAAGACAATATAAAATATTAAATATTACAATAGTAGAACTGGGCCTTAGAACAGTAGTGGATTTAAGATGGAAAAATATGTGCATAGACTAATAGCTTTATATGCATATATAACAAAGAAAGAGAAACAATGTTTAAAAGTATACTTAATTATTATCTATGTTAACATGGACACAGTAATGACAGGTGACTAAGTATAATTTGAGAAATAAATAGAATAGTTGTGATGTTAAATTGATTAATGAAATTATGAAAAGTGGAAAAATCAAAATATGGGAATATAAACACTAGACTTATAAAAGCAATGCAAATAAGACAGAAATTGATTCTTTTTTTATATCAGAAGGCAAAATTACTCAAAAAGGAATCAAATATACTGGCTTTTCTGACCATATGGCAATTTGGATAAGAAATCATGAAAAGTAGGAATATATTAAAATAGGAAACGGTATAAAAAGAATGAATGAAAATGAATTAGAATCAGGAGAAGAAAAAAAAGAAACTATAGAATGATGACATATTGTTATGAGAGATTTTTATGAAAACTGCACAATTTGGTGGATTCAATTTAAAAAGAAATACAAAAAATATTTTAGAATGCATAGAAAAGAAAAGGGAAAAAATAAAAAGAAATGGAATACAAAATATTAAATCAAAAATATTTAAAGATTTATAAAAGAAGAAAAAATTGTTTTATAAAAAAGAAAAAGAATTATATAGAAGAAATCAGGACAAGGTTAATACATTATTTAAGCAAAAATATTGTTTGCAAGGAAAAAAAATAGTAGTAGCACCATACTTACATAAGATAGTAAAAGAAGGAATGATAATGACAGAAATAAAAATAAAGGGACACAATGATAAAAAACAAAAAATATGAAATAATTAAACAATATGTATTAGAATTATACAGAAAAAAGAAGTTAACATAGAACAAATTTGCAATGAGGAAAGTTAAATAAGGAAGATAGTGAATATTTAGAAAGAAAAATAAAACATAAATGAGTTGAATGGATCTTGAAACTTATTAACATTAATTCAGTGACAGGTTTGGATGGAATTGAATATAGTATGTATAAAGAAATGTAATACTGGCAAAAATCGTGTTTATAGATGTAATGAATAAGTAGCTAGAAAAAGGAATTAAGTAAAAAGAAGTCACCACAAGTGTGATAAAATGTATTTTAAAGAAAGGAGATAAAGATGACCTAAAAAAACTGGAGGCCAATTACACTGAACAACACAGAATATAACATTTACATGGAAACAGTAACTAAAAGATTACAATGCAAAATAGAAAGACTACTTGATCAGGACTTGTTTGGGTAAAAAAGGAAAATGAGTAAATACCTATTGTGGATAATAATAGAAGTAATTGATGATATTATTAATAAAAAAATGGAAACAAAACTCATGATAAGGGATGTTAGTAAGGCATATGATAATATTCAGTATGAAGCATTATGGGGCATTTTACAAGCACAGAACATAACTGAAAAATACTACAAGTAATTAAATCAATATATGAAAATAATTATGTAAGACTGAACATAAATGGTTGGATTGGGGATAATCTGAAAATAGAATGTGGTATAAAACAAGGATGTCCTGCAAGCAGTATGATCTCTGCTATAATTACTTTCACAGTAGTAATGGAAATTAAGAAAATGTAAAGTAAGGGAGAATACAGAATGATGGAGGGAATACAGTTGCCACTAACGTATACTTATGCTGCTGATGATATAGCAACAGCAAAAAAATAAAGCGTGGATGGGGAAAAAATAATGGAAAATTGAGTACACAGTTGAAGGAAATTGGTTTAAGCATAAATACAGAGAAAATACAAAAAACAGAATCAGGACAAAGACATTCTTAACCCTCCAATGCGCCCACTTGTAGATGGTAGGGGTTCTCCCACATATCCATGTGCAAAAATTGTGGATGCTGTTTTACAGAAGTATTTAGGTAAGACTAATCATATATGTAAGGACTCCTGGTCATTTCTTGACAAAATTAATCATCTAGACTTTAACTCCACCCATAACTTTCTTACTGTGGATGTCAAAGATCTGTATACATGCATTCCACATGATACAGCTTTGGAATGGGTTAACCAATTTTTGAAAACAAATGGAGCAGCTAACACTGAGATGTCACTTGTTAATGAACTTTTGGTGTTGATTCTTGATAACAACTACTTTATGTTTGCAGGTAATTTCTATTTACAGAAGGTTGGTGTTGCAATGGGCTCCCCCCATGTGAAGCAAGTGTTGCCAACTCAGTTATGGCTAACTGGGAACATCTATGTGTTTTTAATAATTGTGAATTCAAGGACAATTTTATTTTTTATACTCATTACCTCAACGACATTTTTATATTGTTAGATGGTGACAGTACACTTAGTGACAAGGTCGTAGACTATTTCAATAAGTCTATGTATTTTTTACAGTTTACTTTTACATTTAGTACTGTGGCTATAGCTTACTTGGATATCCAGTTAAACAAGGGTTTAAGTCTTCAGAAGTTCACTGCTAGAATTCATAGGAAGAGCACGTATTCGAACTCTTTCTTACACTACTCCAGTTGTCACCCTTACCACCAGAAGCGAGCTGTTGTTAAGGGCCAACTGGTGAGAACAGCCTGTATCATCACTCTCGACGACGATTTCCATGCTGAATGTTCCTTTTTAAATAACATGTTTCTTCACCGAGGCTACCCAGACCAAATGGTCAGTGATATCATAGAAGAGGTTTCGAGTAAACGTCTCTGACGTGTTTACAAACCAATTCTGGATGGCGTACATACGCAACACCAACACGTCATTTTTGGTACACCACTGATTCAAGGTTCTATTGTCTTCCCAGATTTGGACCTTCAAGGACCCACGTTTATTACAACCTACAACATTAACAGCAAGGACTGTTTTGAGATCCTACGTAAAAACTGGGCAACCTTTAGGAGTGACCCTAGTGTGTTTCAGAGACTAGGTGATCAGCCAAAAGTGATTTATAGGAAAGCTAAAAACCTTAAAGTATTTTTTGAACAACACAAGCAGGGACCAAGTAGATCTGTTGGTATGTACAAATGTCAATCTTGCAATTATTGTCAATATGTTATGGAAACTAACAGGTTTAAGGTAGATGGCCAATTCTACATCTTGAAGCAGAGTTAACTGTAACTCTAAAATGATTATCTATTTAGCCCAGTGTCAGAGCTGCTCAGCATTTTACATCGGCAAGACGGAGAGACGCCTCCGTGATCGCATTTATGAGCACATTTATGCCATCAGAAAAAAAAAACATGAAAATGCTTTGGCTAAACATGTTTCTTGTCACCCAGACCACAATTTTAAATTTATGGTGATAGATCAGGTCATTCAGAATCCAAGAGGGGGCCCAGTTGGCTTAAAATTGGAAGAGCTTGAACTCACTTGGCAAATTAGATTGAACGCTTACAATGTGCCTAGATTAAATGAAAGTTGCTCTATCAGCAGTATTTTAAAGATTAAAAGTTTAGCAAGATGAAATTGTTAGGTATCATCTTACTTTAAGTTTTTACTTCTTGTTTTTAATATTTTAATTTTTCAGCGTTTACTGATATTGAGTTATAGTTAGTTGTTCTATTAGTATCTAAGTAGAGGGCATATTGTGCCTTACAGCTTGTACCGTAGGTGGTCCTTTGTGGTTACTATTTCTTTAAATGTTGATTATTATTTTACTTCTTGATTGTTTTATTGAGCTGACATTAGTTTGTGTATATAAGGTGGACACTAAATGTAACTATTTGTCTGAAGAAGTTTGTGCATTTCACACAAACAAAAAGCACTTTACATTTATTAAATGTATTTATTTGCCGTTTAAGTACCGCTTTCTTTGTCCTGATTCTGTTTTTTTTGTATTTTATCAGTTTGTTTCTTGGCCTAAGTTTGTGCATAAATAAAGAGAAAAGTAAAGAATCTGGGTATAAAGGTGTTACAGGAGGTGTGGAATATAATGAGAAGAGCATAGATATTTTAGGAATAGTATTTGGAAGTGCAGAATACAGACATGAACAATGGGACAAAATTATTAAAAAAATCAAAGACATGATTACATTTTGGAAGACATGTAGGTCTTCATACAAGAAGAAAGCACATTTAATAAACACCATAATAATAGGTAAAACAGCTTATATAGCACGTTTATATTATGCCAATGAAATATGAAAAAGAAATTATGCAGATTTTTGTTCATTTATTTGGGGGTCAAGACTGAACCTGGTTAAGAGAGGAATTTTGTACATGAAGGGTGAACAAGGGGGATCGGGACTGATTAATCCAACTGTGCATGCAGCCTCTTTATGTATATATAAAGGGGCAAAAGGGTTAATGAAAATAATAATGACTTGATAGAAACAATAATATATTGCAAATATAGAGAAATTCTGGAAGAAATGGAAATGAAAAAAGAAGTAAAAGTGTTTTTAATGAAGAAATGAAAGAATTTTACAACAAAATTGTATTGTGGAAATTAAAAAAGAATGATTGAAAAGAACAGAAAAGAATGGTATGCTAACATTATGAGATCCTTTTAATTGGTGGACCCATGGAAAGAGTTAAATAGATAAAAAGAAAACAACAATGACAAGATATAGAAATTAAACACAAATTAAAAAAATGATTTTTTGTGGAGGTTGTCCATAGGAAAATTACCAGTGGGAGCAAATATGCCACACAAGAGAAAACAGCACAGAATATGTAATAAATGTAAAGAATTGGAAACTACAGAATTCAAAAAACTGTGGAAAGAAGTATGTAAACATGATTTGATTAAAACATTTAAATTTTGAAATGTTAAACATGGGCATGATAGAGTATGGTTTTATGGTACTAGATCCCAGAATGAAACAAAGAAAACTGAGATAATCATATTCTATGTAACATGGGTGATATGGAACAAAAGAATTAATGAAATTAAATACAGTGAAAAATGCACTTTCACAAAAATACTGGAAAAATATGGTTTTGCTTATGGGTTAAATAGGGGGTGGAAATACTTAAAATGAGAACACTAATGTAGTGACTGATGTTAAAATATACAAATATATGAACTGTATTATATGTATACAAATACAAAAAACGACTATTTTCAATATGTGCCATGGGATCATTTAAATCCAACTGAGCTACCATCAACTCGGGCAAATGGGCCTCAGTTTATCATCTAACCTGAAGGATGACACACACTGAAGTCCAGCATCCCCCTTTTTGGGTGTTTTATATAAATACAAATAAAAACAAATATAATTCCAGCTAGAAATCCGAACAGAAATATGCCTCTCAGCTTTGCAGTATTCTTTAGAAAAATGACATCCATTTACCATCACATTGGTTTTGAAATGGCAAAAATATAAATGCTGAGTTTCTTTCCAAATCAGTCTCCAAGTACATCTCCAAATAATATGCATGCAAATGCCTACTTCATACTCATGTTTCAAGATAAAAATTACATGACATAAAATGGTGATCTTAAATGTAGTTGCAGGTCTTCTGTGCAATGAGATTTCAATAAACAAGAGCTGGAGATTTTAATGAGAAGATGCTGGTGGAAGTGACAGCACAAACTATGACACAGATTAAAGAGTGTGAGCATCCCAGCAGACATCTGAAAAAAGTAGCTTACTGACAGGGATACTGTGTACAAAGAACTCTGCTGTTTAGTATGTCAACATGCCTGAGCATCCAAAACCGCAACTTAGGTTGTACTATAAAATGCATCTGCATAATGAGCACAGTATTCAGAGAATAAATTACACTAAAAAAGTTGGTTGATATCCTTATGTGATACAGTATGTACAAGACAAAAATTGACTAAAATTAGTCAGTGGCATCACAACTACTCATTTTTTTAAATTTTTTTTTCAATCAATTAAAAATTGAAATGACAGCTATATAAATGACAAACTGTCCAGAGTATCAAACTTTGTTACAAAGCTTAGCCTCCTAGAGAAAATGACAGCATATACCACAAAAAGATTTATTTTAGATTGTTTCCTTTGGAAAACAAAGAGTTACTACTCAGTTGAAATTAAAAAAAAAGTGCAGTGCTGGAAAATCATAATTTGGGTACTGTGGTGAGGTTAAACTCCCTTTTAATATTCTACATCAGCAGGTGTGCAGTTCTGTTAGTATATAGGCAGAGATTTACTATGTAGAAGCTTTTTTCTTCATGGTTATAACTAAGATGTTGACAGGGGTAAGGACACCACATGGAAAGACTTGCCCCACTGCAAAAATCATCTTTTGCACAGCTTGTTGTTCTGAACCTTCAACAGGTGTGGTTCATCCAGCAGCATCTTCGGAGATTTTAGATAATGAAATGCATAAAAATAATTATTCAACTGACCCTAGCCCAAAAGTTTATGTTAATTGATTAAATTAATTAGGAATGTATGTGTGTAAAACATGTGCCATGACAGTTGAAACAAAGGACATCTAGACAAGAACCACTGCATCTATTATAATTTTGTACGATAAAAATTTAGACAGCACTGATTTTGCAAGACAAAATAAAGAATGTAGTTGTGACTGTGGTATATACATATTCAAAACAGTTTCTATTGTGCCATATAAACTAAGACTATGCTACAAACTAAACACGCAGATTAAAAAGATTATTTGCTACTTGTGGGTTACCAAGTTACATTATTTTATAAAATGGCAATGTCTTCTTATCAAAAGAATTGTGTTGCTTTATAAAACAATACAAAATATACCATTCCACTGCAGTACAACAGTATTCTGAAACCAATAGTTTTGCAAAAAGATAGTTTTAGACATTGAAAGGTGGAATGAAAAAATGTCAGACAGTGTTGGACACAGAAGATAAAATTTTGTTATTTTACAGTACAGGAGTGCACCTAAATGTATTACTGGTCAGAAACGTTACCTCTACATGGGCATCTTAAAACAAGGCTTGGTGTAATACCTAATTAAACCAAAATATAAGTGTTGGTATAAACAAGCAAACAAAAAGTATCTACAAAAATTTCAGCATAATAAACAGGCAGAGAAAATGTTATTCTCTGAATTAAATGAGGCATTTCTTTGAAATGCAACCAGAAGAGTTCACAAGTAGATCCTACAAGTGATTACAAAATTACACTAGTAGAGTCTCATTCTGTGTTGAAGGAAAAGATGCAGACAGTGCTGAAACTCAGCAAAATGATCCAACAAGGGCCAAAGTGACTGCGAACACCCAAAATCATGAAGTACATCCAAGAATGGAAAGAGTGGCCTGCATGAACCTTTCCAGAGTAATAAAGTTGAACTAGACACTTTATAATGCTCCAAAACAACACACTGAAAACCTGAAGCAACAGGGTCACTTAGGTCAATGCCACAACTGAAGCACTCATAGAAGGTTAAGAAATTTCCCTGCATTTAACCTCAGATGTGGAGTTTTCAGTTTCTGGACTCTTAGTTTAAGTAAATTAACATACCTAAAATTATGGGATGGGAAAAATGCCATTTTACCGAAATAAAATGCAGTAATGTCTTTGAAACTGGCAGACAGATAATGTGATATGCTAAAGTCAGCTATTCAACATACTGGTGTTACCGAACAGCCAAAAATGGATACAGAATGCACAACAAAATGTGACTGCTCATGGACTCAAGAGTTTGGATAATAACATACTCCTACAGTATACGGCTGCTCCTCTGGTCTGTTCTTCCTCACTACACACAAATACAAAATGTGCAATCTGCAAATAATTAAAGTATGGCATTTTCTTTAAATTTTAGGTAGCAAGTGGGCCTTACACAAAAACTGTTAGGTACAGTAGCATACTGCTACTTTAAAGGTGGAGTTTCCTAAATGCATAAATCAACCAAAATAATAATGGCAGAGGCTAAGGAACAAAAGCAAATTGTTCAGATTCTACAGCAATTTACTGCAGTAAATAATTTCCTCTTTTTCACAGAAAAAAGAAATATAGAGAGAGAACAATTTCACTGTCAAAATGTTTATTCAAAAATAACAAAGAGCAGCAAAGACAAAGGCCTAAATCAAAAAGGTTAGAATACTGATGTCAAATACAAATAGGATTATTGTCTTTTATACAGTACAAAATTTAGATGCTGAAAAAATGTGTTAAAGCTGTAAATTCAAAATAGTGAATATAAATGTATTGTCATTAAATACTGCAATACATAAAACACTCTTATTAAATACTGTCACTCTAGTGTCTAAAATTCCTTAAAATGTGTAATATCCATCATGCATACAAATGTATCTTAACAACATGAACAAACAGCATGGTGTAAAAGCAAAGGCTGAAAAGTTACATTCCATGTTGCATGCTTTGCCCACAGTATGAAGTGTAATTACATACACACTCTGTCCCTTATACTCCCTGCCGTTCATGTTCAATGAATTTAAACTGCAATGTTTGGTGCTTGCATCAATAAATTCAGCAGGTGTCTCTACCTGGAAACTTCCTACAAACACCATCAATGCAAAAATAAAATAAATATTAATAATGTTTACTAGTGGTGACCATCAAAAGTTTCCATGAATGTGAGCAAAACAAAAATCATAGATCAGATATTTAGGCACATTTTTTGCACCCAAATTCAGTCATAAAAAAAAATCTGAGGTGTCAGAACAACATATAATACAGCCGACTTGTTGACCTTACAACTCTATATTGAATATAACACAAGATCAGCTGCAAAGATAACGAAAGGTGTCATAGTATGTAAACAGCTTGTTGTATATCAGAGAAACTACAGTAAGTTATGCACCTCTATAATTTAATAAACCAGTGAGACGAATTTCTCCAATTTCTGCTTGCATCATCTGTAAGTTTAGCAAATAACCTTTACACCTTCATGTGTTTCCCTGCCACACCTGGGAATACTTCCACCACAGTGTCATATGCAGCAGAAAATGACTAATGTACACTTATCTAGGCTTCACAGTTATTTCAGGTCTGAGTTCCTATTATATACCTTTTTACATCAACACTAATACTGTAAAACAAATTCATTCATATAGAATACAACAAGATGTACATATTTCTCCAAAATTAAGTAGGTAAGCAGTGACTGATGCATTTTGAATTTCATATGCCAGATATATGGCTTGTATACAACAGTGACAGACATTACACAGGGTTAACAAGCATTCTGTACAGACAAGCACATTGTCAGAAACTGTGAAGGTGTCAGTTTCTCAACAGGCTAGAAGAGGTTGTACACATAGTGTATAATCTTGGCAGTAAATCCCTTTTCAAAAAATATTAAATTGCTTAAACTACAAAAAGGCCTGTATACATCAGAAATCAATTCTGTGTTCACACATGTGCTTGTGCAAAATAAACTTCATGACATAAAAGTAGACAGAGAGAGACACGTGCATCTATTAAATTAAAGGCATACAATCTTCAAGGAGCAAAGTAACTAGAGTGGTCACCTGTCAGGCTTACAGGTGAATGTCTTGTAAAGGTTTAAAGTAATGATTTCATACACTGTTAACAAAAAATAAATACATAAAATCAGTTACCCGAATCATCACATGTGACTTGAACAGGGTACATTTTCAGGAGGTGCTCCAGATCACTGTCAAAAGCACCCTCATCTAAACGCATTATTTTATCTGTTGTACTGTTTGTGAACAAGACATACCAAAGATCTTTAAAAGGGGTATGTTATGTGCAGTTAGTGTGTTACACAGACTGTCTCTTAGCTAACATGGAGGAACAAAACAGAGGCAGGAAGGTGAGATAACTGTCCTGGAATCAGACTACAAGTATGCAGACATGTTAGCATTTAATCTTTGATAGTACCTATGAGGAACAACAGAACTGAACAGGCAATTTTAATTTAACAATAAAATGTACTGTATCCAAGAGTTTTTTCTGAATAAGCTACTAACTGCCAACCTTGCACAAACCCCAACAGAGTTTCATGTACTGTTAACTTTCTGACAGGCAGCAATTTGGCTACTGCATAGCAATTTGGCTAGAGCATAAGATCATCATAAATTCATGTACTACCAGTACAATGTACATTTATTCTTTCCTGTTAGCTGAAACATACTCCTATGAAGCATACCAAGTGCACATAATATGTCTCTTCATCTGGTCTATTGCATTTCTTGCATATACATATCTAAATTACCAACTGAGAGGCATCCACACATTCTAAGGCAGATACTTTCTTGGCAGTCCTTGCTTTTCTTCACAGCATAGCACTATGACTTGGCCATTAATGAAATCATGTTTTTAAGCCACACAGGTTTCATGCCAAGACAGCCTAATTAGCTATAAATTATACATGTTTGTTTTCCTTCTTTGAATGTAACTAAATCTTCTGGGCGGCCACGGTGGTGCAGTGGTTAGCATTGTCACCTCACAGCAAGAGGTTCTCCGGCTTGATCCTTGGCTGGGGTGCCTTCTGTGTGGAGTCTGCATGTCCTCCCTGTGGTCACGTGGGTTTCCTCTGGGTGCTCCTGTTTCCTCCCACATCCCAAAGACATGCTGCAGGTGGATTGGACACGCTAAATTGGCCCTAGGTGTGAGTGCGTGTGTGTGTGCCTTCTGTGGAAGGTTGGGCACCAGGCTGGCAACTCAACACTGTAAAACTCCACTGCCAATCATGAGCGGACAGGTGATCCGCTGTGGTGACCCCTAACCGGGAAAAGCCGAAAGAAGAAGAAGAATGTAACTAAATCTTCCACCTCATTGATATCTGCTATGACTTATGTTCCCTTTAGGAATTCTACTAAATCACTCAAAATAATGCTGAGTGTTTCTTTTCTGCATGAACACTGGTTCTAATGTGTCATTTAGGAAGGACCTTCATTTTAAAGACAGATTATGACACATTACATTAGCCCTATGAACAGTTATTACATCCAGCTTAATATCTGGTGCAGGACAGAGATGTACAATGTTACGTACCTGAGGAAATAATTGGAGCAGGAACAGTTTTCCTAGAAGGGTTCTCTGTTTTTGTTCCTTACACATTAGAGACCTCCAGGTGTCTTTCTGGCAGTTTTTGTAACCTGAAGGTGCTATGGAAGGCATTTGTGTTGTATATGCCATACACTAATTCTGTGTTTGTTCACCTTGTTTGACAAGTGAAAATGGAAGATGTCATTCTTTCTCCCTGTTGTAAGGTTAAGGAGAAGGAGCGAGTATGGGCCAGTTGCTACTGTTTACTGTAAAAACACAGACATACTATGTCACTGGCTCAAATACAGTGGGATTGCCTTGACAACATCCAGGTTAAAAACATCCTTGAGAATAAGGGTAGATCTTAAAGAATGTCTTGAAGAGTTTGAAATTCACTTATTTCCAGACTCCCCACTACAGTCTGTTTTTTCAAGAGTCCTGAAACTCAAAGCACGCAACTCAACCACCTCCTTCCCACAATGTTAAATTTTATAGGGTACCGTACTCAGAAATATGTTGCACATTTGTTTGGCAACTTGGTTTAATCATAACGTCTCTGAAAATGAGTGATACGAGCCTAACTGAGCAGGGCAAAAAAACATTCCTATGGAAATGAACATGTGTATGTGTGTATACGACACTGATAATGTATTTAGTATAGGCTTCTTCTTGCCTCCTTTAAGGAAGTATGGTACATCAGAAACAGAACCATAATCATTGGATTATTTTCCATCCAGGTGTCCAGTTCTCAGTTAAGTTTTAAGCTTCACCCACCATGCTGTTACTAACCAGTCTTGCTGAAAACAAATGCTGCAGAAATGGAGTAAGTAACCTGAAGAATTATACCACTTCAGATGTTGGATGGTAGGCATTACTAATGATTCTGAGCTGGTAAACTTAATGGGCATCCGCTTCAGTCAAATGAGCCACAGCAAACAGCAAAAGAAAAGAATGTTTCATACACACCATTTAGTGCACAAAACAACTTAGCCAACATAAGCATGAGTCACGTAATATTCTAAAATGTTTCAAATGGAGTTATGTAACATGACCACAACAGTGAGTTCTCAATAGTAAGGAGGGGTGGTATTGTTGTTGGTTTACCAGCAACACAAACTTACTGTGATTTGCAGGCCAAACCAAAACCTGATGTGTAACAAGATGCACCTGATGAAGCGTCACAGGCTGGCGGCCTGTCACTAATGATGCAGGAATAATTATGATCGGGATCATTGAAGCAGAAACGTTGATCTTGTGCAGACACACACAACTCCTGAGGAAGATGCAAAAAAAGCAGACAGCTTGGTGTCCTAGCAGTTTCTGGCATTTTAAAGTGAGGAAGAATGTTGCTTGCCTCTGTAGTATTCATTGCACTTCACTGTTGTTTCTTAAGATGGGAATTTAGGACTGTGGTTCTTTGATGTAGAAGGTGACTCAGGCTGAAACTTTCTCAGCTATAAGTGTGCAGATCCCACGATGTAGATGACAAAGTTGCCACATCCTACACAATCAGATATACATGAATTCTTTTGCACTTGAGGCAAAAATTACAGTGAAATGCACTATAATGCATTCTGCGGTGTACGGTTCAGTTCTGAAGACAGACGTAGTCCAAGGAAACTCCTACTTTACTGCTGGATGAAGACATTGTGTCTTGGCGTGTACAGTGGTTAGCTGCAGAGTGAATGGAGATAGTGTGAGGATGCATACAGTTGCAGGGAAAGAAGGGTAAAGTTCTAAGAAATATATGGATATAATAGAGGGCTTTAAGATGAAAGAAACAAAGGAGACATCAGAGGTTAATTTTTACAACCATCAGGGATTCATTTTGAAAGGATTTTTCACATGAAGTTAGTGTGAAGGACGGTCTACACAATTTTAGTGAAGAAAGCTGGGATGCAATTTGGACTGTATGATGTAGGATAAACAAATCTCAAACAGGAAGGCAATATTTTTGCACAGTGATATATATCCCTGCTGCATTGAAGTCAGATACTCTCCTCTGAACTGAAGATCAGATGGCATGACAGTGTGGAGAACATTATTTTCCTCCTAGATGCAAGGTGTCTGCTGAGTTCTGTGGCTATGGTATCCTGATTCAGAGGCTCCTTCTCCTCTGATGAATACACTAAGAGCTTTTGGGGACATAACAGTAAAAGACCCACTTTCTGGTGTCATGAGAAAAGTTTTGGCTCTTCATTCAGCAAACTGATGACTGGATACAGTCCTGGCCTGGTCTGGCTGGCTGTACACTGTCTGGAGTCCCTGGATAAAAATTATAATCCAGCTGATACAGGCTGCTCTCACAGCAGGTACTTCTTATCAAATTTGAAATGAGTGTTAATTACCCACTTTCTTATTGGGCCTACTTTAGATCCTAATAGTGTAAAGAATTGTAGTCAGTCTCTAAACTTCTATTATTTGTGAAATATTATCTAGACGTTAGTTTACAAACAGTTGCTTGCCTACTGTTAATTTTATTACCTAATGGATTCATGTCATGTGTGGTTTTCATATAAACATACTACTGAAATTGCACTTTTTAGGGTGAACAGTGACCTCTTCATGGTAAGAGGCCAGGCAATATTCTTGAACCTATATGGTCTCATTGTCTTTTGACAATGTACACAGTGAGACTTCAACATAACATCTTCAAGCTTATCACCACCTGACTAGTTACCCTCTTATCTCATGGGTCATCCAAGAATTACCTCAGGGCAAATTCCTCAGAGAGAGGGAGAGACCATCTGTGGTTTAGAATACCACATGGCTTCATTATGGAGCTAGCTCTGGTGATGTAGTGAATGATGCCAACTAATAAGGTAGCAACACCAAATATCAGTGCTATGCAGACAATATCCAGTTGCACCTCATTTTCTCAGGAAGAGATGTCCACTATCATCAGCTTAGGAAAACTCCCTGAATTCCATTTTAGGCTCACAGACTTAAAGGTTACTCCTGCAAACCCCTAAGGTTATGTTGGTGCGTGTTACAATTGGTCCTTTGCAGATCCACTACCTAATCCTTTATCTTTTTTGGAAAACAACAGATGAAGCTTTCAACCAAGGTTAAGTATCTTAAGTGCAATACATGATAATGCACTGAAATTAAAGGGAAAGGTATAAGTTGGTAGTGGGTCATTTATTTACCAGTGAAAGCTAATCACCCTGATTAATTATAAGCTGGCAAAATACTTTTTTTTTTCTGGACTACTGCAGTACTCTTGTGTTGTCAGGCTAAGATCTTGCTTGCTTGCATTGATCCCAGAATTCCATGCACTGGATCTTGCAAATCTTGTCATATCAGGCATGTGCTATGAAACATGGCTGGCTGCATCCTGTGGCTTTTTCTGCATTTAAGAGCCTGTAAATTACTTATTGAGCCATGTAAAATCCGGAACTCATCGACTTAACAGAGCTGTTGGTACCCTCTGTCCCTGTATGCTTGCTGAGATCATCATGTGGAGTCTGATACTTTTAGTTACTCCAGTGTGAAAAAAGGCAAATTTTCTTGTGAGCACAAAGTCATAGTTCTGTAGAATCCATTACCTTCTCATTAGGATGAGCGAGATGAAGGCCTTTTTGAGGAGTTGCCTTGGGTACCATTACTTAAAAAGGTCTGCTTATAGCAGAACTCAAGATAAATCTTTATACTGTTATATTACCTTTTTTTTAATGTCAGTGATTTTTCTTCTTAACCCCCTCCCCATTGCTGTGTGTTCTGTTTTGAATTTTACTTGTATGCTTCATGTTAATTATTTGTTTTAAATTTTGCTTGTACATTCTTAGGTTCTAAGCACCTTTATAAAAACGAAATTAAAAGACTTACTGAAGACAAATATATATTTTATATAGTTAGATAAATCTCTTTTGTATGTAATTTTAAAATTAACTGTATTAGTAAGAATATGTATCAGCTAAAAACAGGAAGTTGATTTGTCAGTCAGAGGTTAATTGCAGTTTTGGAAGCTGGATAGTGTTTTATGATGGATTTGATCTGATGCAGGTAACATTTCCTTTTTTTTCTGTGATCGAGGGAAAAAAAACAGAGAACAGTTTGCAACTATGATTTTTTTAGACCAGTCTGCTTGCTGGAGGGATTGTGTGAGTGTGAGATTAACCCTGCATTACAAATGGTACTCCTGAAACAAGGTACTGTAAATATTGCGTACAGTCATGGCAACTTTATTTTATAAACCATATCAGCTTTTTTCATTTCAGCTGTTAACCAACCTGTGTTTACTTATGCATCTCTGCCTCTGGTGGGTATGATGAACATACATGGTAGTACGAATACACACAGACATACACACACACATATATTAGTAATATTACTTTGTCAAGCAACAGTTTGACTAAATAAAATAGTAACAGTTACATTGCACTGAGTTACTAGTTCATCAAGTGGTGTTTTTTTATTTTATTTCACGACAACAGTTCAATTAAACTGTAATTGCATTGTTAAAGGGAATGGGTGGTTTAAGGGTGTTGGGTTTGTGTAGTGTTTGGGGTGCTTTTGATTACTTTTGTGGCAGGCACTTTTTGTGTGATTTGAGAACAGTAAGGTCAGGCTGATTTCCCGTAATATACTTAAAATAGCAGGAGTGTGGGGGTGCAAGAGGGCTTGACCCACTAAAAGAAACATTTATTTTAGAAATTTTACTGTAAATTGCACTGTGTGCCAATTTGTATTTTTCAGCTCCCAATGAAGCTATCCCCTCAATAGTCTGATTTTTTACATTTATATTTATATATACGTACGTGTGTGTGTGTGTGTGTGTGTGTGTGTGTGTGTGTGTGTGTATATATATATATATATATATATATATATATATATATATATATATATGGATCTAACTACTGATCGAAAGCTCAAAAGTAATAATTACCAAACACACTTTAACGAAAGACCTTTCACCAAAAAAGTGCTTTCGACAAAGTTGTTGTTGTGCCTTTCGGCTTTTCCCGGACAGGGGTCGCCACAGCGGAACTCCGGTCCGCTAATGACTGGCAGTAGATTTTTACGTGCAGAGTTGCCAGCTCTGATGCACAACCTTCAATGAAGGTACGCCCATTCACGCATATCTCCACACAGAAGACGCTCTAGCTGAGAATCAAACAGGACAACATCATACTGTAAGGCGACAACACTACCACAGTTCCACCACCGCGGTGTTTTGCTTTCGACAAAGTATGTTATAAAAAAAAATAATAAAAAAAAAAAAAAAAAAAAAAAACATTAAACCCTGCACCCCCCCACTTTAATATTCTCACTCTGAGGTTGCACTACAGTGAGGGAAAAGGGAAGTTGCCCTTATCCGTACCATAGTATGACTGGCACAAGCATACTTTCCTGAAAGTGCCGCTTTGGTGAACAGCACTTTCGGTTAAGTATGCTCGCCGATTAATGTTTCGGTGGAAAGTGCAGTCGGGGATCTGTACGGATCATATATATATATATATATATATATATATATATAAAATGTGTATGTGTGTGTGTACATATACATATTTACTCTACTGAAACAAGCAAAAGGACTGGCCTTATTTTCAAAGGAGGTAGTTAGCAACACCAAGACTACAGAAAGCATTACCGCCCAAGGATTTTCTTTTACTTCTGAATAGACTCCCATTAAGATAAATGGTGCTAATTCTTCACACACATTTAAGATCCCCTGGGAAGAGTACATGAGTGACAGGAAATTCAAACATGCAGTGATGGGATAAGTACACTGATTGGCTAGTAGGCCATAACTCACAATCAGAATGTGTGAACATAAAAACAGACAATGCTACTGACATTGTGACACACTGATGTGCACAAGCAGCTGTAATAGTGATCATTAACTGCTGATCTTCATGCAAAAGAAATGAAGAACTCTTAATGTAGCTCTGAAGAACTAAAATATATAACGTTCACTTCTTAGTCTGGATGAAAGTATCCGCAGAAAGAAAACATTCAAGTTCTTAAGCTTACCCAATAATACAACTATAACAACAAACATATCATAGACTCTTCAGTACCACACAAAAAGAGGTTCTCTTTTCTGGAAATATTTTTTTTTACTTAACACATGCACCACCTGTTCCTTTTTTCATATACTATGATTACACTGGTTAAAACTAAAGACACTAGAACTTTTCCTATAACAATTAAAATTTCTCACAGCATCAAATCCAGTCTTCTGTCAGGAAAGATAATGCTTTATCCTCAGCCAGATGCATCTGGAATCATGCATTCTTGACAGAATGATTATCCTGTCCACAGATTACAACTAATATGTACGAAAAAGCTTTAATAAAAATTTTGAGAACATAATATTGTAAACCACTGGGAGTGTTTTGCTCATCACAGATTAACTTGCATTCAATATGCTTTGAAACTTAAGAAGATACAGAAACAAGCACTTAACTGTGGTTTGGTGCTGTCTGGACTATTTGCTGAAACCTGAAAGATCAAATGGGTACTCATATGGGTTTTATAACATATTGGTAAGTTACCAACCTTCAAGTCAGTTCTGTTAATTGTGGGTGCATGGGGTACAACTTCCTGCATGGGTTGGGAGCTTTGACCCCTACGTATAAAACCCCTGATAAGTTACTTGTTCAGTCAGTCAGACCAAACAAGCTTTGATGGCTTGATCATTGACAAATTCTTCTAAATTCGGATGTGCTCATATACAAATTTTCTATTATATTTTGTTTCAAATTAACCAAATTATAATCAGTACAGACTTGAATAATGACAACTATAAAATATTTGAAATGTCTTCTCGTTTTCCAGATACACTGATAATCAGTTTTGAGTCCAATTTTCATTTGTAGCATGCTGGTTGATAATGAGTATTAAATAAAATATAAACCCAAAAGATAACAAAATATAAGGTTTACATTATATTTGATAGATTCCCTCACTTTTACATGGCAAAAAAAATAATAATAATAAATCATAAAATCTTTCAAATATCAATAAATGTAAGGGAAATTTCATACCCCTTCCTCAGTGAAGGAACTTTTTTTTAACAGTTATGTGTCGGATAGGACTCTATGTACAATACACATTTTTAAAAGAAAAATCAATATTAAGACTACCTTAGAATATTATTTTATATTACCAAATTATCTAACACTCTTGAATTTTAAAATGAGTCATTTACTTTCTTTATGCCCACATTACTCCAGACAGTATACCCAACAACTAATATAGGCTCTGTCCTCAAAAATAATTAAGGCTTTTGGATTCCTTCTGAGTTGTTTATCACTTAAAAAAAAAAAAAAAACAGTCCAATGCAGATACATGGTTTCCGATGAAAAATCGTTACCATCAATTTCTTTAAAACAGTGTTGCATATCTGGTAGACTATAAAACCAAACTGCAGATACAAATGCAACATGCGCATATGAATCTCTACAAGAAAAAAATCTATTCTCTCTGTTACGGCATTAACAAACAATCACTTATACTTGCACATTTAGTATGCAGTAGCAAATAATGAAGGTCACAGTTTCACTACTGAAGCATACTTCAGAATTTAAAACTACAGAAACAGAATAAAAATAGAAGTTGGGGAAATAGTAAAACGCAAATTCTTCCACATATTTCAACTTTTTGGTATGACTCTCTATATACTTTCCATCTGTAAAGTCGAAAAACAATAACAGATGTGTTCACAAAGCCCTGTTAAGTTACTTGCCTACTAAACATGTACACCTTTGAAACAACAGAAAACAAAACTGCCACAGAAAGTAGGTAAAACACAACGATAAACAGGCCTTTTTTAACCGTGCACTTATAGTGTTATGTTTAGACCAAATTTTTGTATTCACTGTCTTAATTTCATAATACGTATCACCAAAATGTAAGAGACTGCTTTGACTAGAGTTCATTCATCACTTTCATCTTCACTTTCATCTGACCAAGTGAGATGACCCAGTCCCACAGCCGTGTTGACTTTCCTTCCTTTTCTGACACTTGTAGTTTTTGAAGAATTTTGCTTTGCCTGCATGTTTAGCTGCATTCCCGACTGTAGAACAGGCCCTGATAAGTTCATTGATAAGATACCCCCAAATCCTTTCATCATAGCTCGCAAGCTTTGGCTCATGCCATCTACCTCTCCGTTATTTGTAGAAGTGATCTGACAAGATATCTCTGCACTGTTTGACTCCTCTGTCTTAGATTCAAAGAAACACTCCTCAGAAATTCTTGCAGCAACAGGTAAGAAAGGCTATTCAAAGAAGGAAAGTACAGAGGGAAAAAGGTAATTAGCATCAGTACTGGGAAACCGTAAAAGATCTGCAAAGTAGGCAAGCAGTAAATATGTTTTATCTTCTGATGTAGATATTGCAATGCCCAAGACTTGAGAATATGAACACATTTTTTTTAGAAAAAATGCATAAGGAAATACAAGAAATGAAACATAAGCAGAAGATGAAGAAACAAGCACTTAACTGTGTGAAGTAACTGTGCAGCCATTTTAAAAATTAAATATAGTGATGAAATGCAGTTTATTTAGTTTTGTATAAAAAAGTTCCTTGTTTTACAGCACAGCAACTGTCTTACAAGTGGCTTTCCTCTATGATGCAACATAGTGTAAATACAGACCAAGGCATTAAAGAAAAACAAATTAATATCAAGTGTTTCTTCCCTCAGGCCTCAACATCACTGCAAAAGCAGCAGGCCAGTTTTCATATTCTAACTACTCAAAAGAAAATTCTACATTACTAAGCATCAAGTTCTAGGTTAGTAAGGAACATTCATTGTGCTATAATGGTGCATGTGAGAAAAACTGATCAGTCTATTTGATCAAAAGGCTGCTAGGAACATTCTAGAGGGATGCATGCAAAGCCACATTAGTGTTTCCATTCTAATACTTTCTATAATACAGTGCTCTTTTATTTTATCAGCACTTTACATATTTACAAACTTTGGAGGACAAAAAAATGGTCGTGTAACAGATGGTGACAATTACAGTGTGACAAGACAAAGCAAGTCTAGAAAACTGTATAGTAAGTCATACAGCCATTCAACAAAGGTGGAAGCAAAACATACATACATATAAGTCACAGAGATTTTTCTGCTATGAGCCCAAAAACCCAAATTCTTGTCGTCAGTACTACTTACTGGAGTATTTGACTGGTCTATTAACTTCTGTTCCCATACTTTCAACCGTCTTTCACGTTCTTTCAGTTCCTGCTCCTTTGTACTTAAATCACGTTCCAGCTTCTTCAGCCTCTCTAAAGTTGCCTCAATTTCACATCTGCAAAAAGAATACACACCATTATGTGTAATTTGCTGTAAAGTCCAAACTCAGAGCAGCTTCCAACTACATCATGCACAATGTATGTTTAAATTGACTCTGGAGCAGAATTAGCTGATCACAACTCTGTCAGTTTTGTGAAACTGAAAAAAGAACTTTGGAAAACAAGTAAGCCTTCTGATTAACTGACCAAACCTGCAAATATCAGTTTATTTCTGATGGTATGACATCACCAGCAGTTAATAAAACTTTGAAATTTAAATTCAAAATGGCTCATAAAAATGGAATTAAGCTACCTACACAGAAACAACAAACTGCATTCTTTCCAAAAATGAAATAAAAAAACATTTGATCAAATATATATAGCATAATCATGGCCAGGATTCATAAAAGTAGCACCATGCAATGAAGCTATAGCTGCTCTGATATGTACAACTATGCTGCGTATCAATAATATGGTTTATACAGACACCAATCAGCACAAATGGAAACACAGTCTGCAACATGCAAGTATGTATAACCTTTAGGTTAGGTAATGCCTGTGGGTGCAGATATCAGTTTGGGGCTATTGTTCTTATCTGGAGAGTTAAACTTCATTTTTTGAAGATTTATATAGTTATTTTCTGTTTGTTCTAAGTTAGCAGGCGATGGTAAAGTTCTAAAAATGGATTTAGTTTTTTGTGTGAGGGTTTTCATTAAAACAAAAAGTCTTAAAAATATGATACAGGTTCAAATGGAGATGAAAATAAACATCTGTATAAAAGATCAGCCTGCCAAAGATTAGTATGTGCATGTAACACAAAAGTTACGAATACATATTCAAAGAAAATGCCACATACATTAGGTTGGAATAACAGCTTTTTACCATAACGCCACACTATTCATATTTTCTTGCAACATAAATGGCCTTGCAGGTACAGACAAAAAGGATACAGTATTTAATTATATTAAAAATGCAGACTGCAAAAAACAATGCTGCAGGAGATGCATTTTGGAAAGAAATGAGCATGGGAATTTGCCAAAGAAAGGTTTTCAACATGGATATTCAGCGGAATATCAGAGACAAAGGAAAAGGGGAGTAATAATACTGATTGTCAGATAGGTTCCAATAGAGAAAGAAGAGGGAAAAAAGACAATAACAGCAAATTTGTGGTAGTAAGGGGCTATTGTCAAGGGAGAAGGATTACATTGGCACAAAGCTCCTAAGGTAAAACAGCATGCCCAACACACTAGTTATAGGTGGCTCAATAGTGAGGCACATGTCCCACTCACAAGGTTGAATAAGGAGAAAGTAACAGTCAGCTGCCTGTCAGGCACCAGGATCCGCCACATAAAGCATGCACTCAGGTCCCTCAACAACAGGTACAAATACGACTCTGTCATTGTACATGTGGGTGTGAATGACCTGAGACATACATCCCTGGACTACATGAAGAGACATGGTGGAGGAGGTTTTGGATTATTTAGCCCAGGCGGGTATGACCCTAGCCTTGACCAGCATCCTACCATCACCCAGAATGATACCACAGTACAAGCAGAAAATGATTGATTTCAACAACTGGCTAAGTTTCTGGTGTCATTCTAAGGGGATCCAGTATCTGTCTGCCTGGGATGACATGATTGACAGACCTTGATGCTTTGCCAGAGATGGCCTGCATCTGTCACCCCTGGGCTTCCGGATACTGGCCAAGGTTCTTGCCACCCCTATAGTGCCTTTTTTAGGTGGTGTTCCAAAGACCACATTACCACTGTAACAGCTACAAACAAATGCAATCTGAGGGTCATGCTGCTCAACGCTAGAAGTCTAAATCTCAAAATGGACTCGCTCAAAGCCCTCCTTAAAATGGAGAACATCGACATTTGTGCTGTAATAAAGACCTGGTTCAAGGCAGCAGAAAGCACCCCAGCACTACCAGGCTATAACTCATTCCACACCTTTAGGCCCCAGAACTTGGACTGAAGCTCCAAAGGCAGTGGTGTTTCCATATTCATAAAGAGTGTGCACACCTCCAGACTGGTAGCCCAACATAAATCATCTGAGATACTTCAGGTGCAGCTAACATTGGGTAAGACAGAGATTCAGGTCATAGCCTGCTATAGGTCCCCAACCATGTCCCAAGACTCACACTCCATGTTCCTAAGCACCCTGGAGAATATTAGGGTCCAACTTAACACTCTCATACTGGTCAACTTCAACTATCCGTCCATTAACTAAGGAAACTGATTCACATCTAGATCAGGGGAGGTCATCGTGCCTCTTTACTCATACCTCATCAGGCCCATAATTGAGTACAATGCCCCTTTTGGGATGTACCTTACCAGACACCTGCAGAAACTGGAAAGACCCCAAAAGTACCTCACCAAGAGGATCAAAGGGCTCAAACAGATGCCATATGCTGCCCGGTTAAAGAAACTCCAGCTCTACTCAGTGGCATACCGCCTGCTCAGAGGCGATCTGTGCCTGACGTATAAATCCATGTCCAACCTGGAATTAATGGACATGCTGCACCTCAGAAAATCCAAATCCCATCGAGCTACGCGCTCGAGAGACTTGAACCTCAGCACTGAAATAAATAGGACATGCTGGAGGGACAGATTCATAACCTAGAGGCTCCCTTCACTCTGGAATAAAATCCCAGTCCAGGTTAGGCAGAGTCCCTCATTGACTCTCTTCAAGAGGAATCTTGATGAGTGGATGGGAAATCGTAGGTTTACCCCGGGTATCACTTCTGTGTCACTATTAGACAGAGGCACAGTATACTAACCTCAGAAAAGGGCATAGCAAAATTAATTTAAAATGGGTGGCGAAAGCCAAACACACTCTGGCTAGGCTTATAAATGCCCTAGGGCAGATAGCCTAGTATGAACCTATGAACCTATGTACCAATACACTTGCCCAACGTTTTCCTGGAATTCATGAATTCCAATGCCCTGGACCAGCTCGTTCTTACCCCCACTAGAGGTAGTGACATCCTTAACTTGGTCATTACTAACATGGGTGACCGTTGCTCTACACCAATAGTCAACTCCTCCCTGGTTAAATCCGACCACAAACTAATCACCTTGGAAATCCAGACCCCCCCCCCCCCACAAAGGTAACCACAATAAAAACATCTCCAAAGCTAACTTTGGGCTCCTAAAAACAGAGGTGGCAAACTTCACGGCACCCATGCAACTACTGCACAATGGTACCTCCAAAAGATATTGCCAATATACTGGCCAACAGATTCAGTGCCAACTTTAGTCCCCCTCCCCAAGGACCAATCACAATACCAGTAGATTGCCAGGCACCCAGTATTACCGCTGCACAGGTTAAAACAGCACTGTCCAAGGCCAAGAATACAGCTTTTATGGGACCTGACAATATCCCTGGCTGTGTTCTACACGAACTACAGAGTGAACTGGCACCTCACCTGTGTGCCCTGTTCAATCACAGCCTCACCTCAGGCTTTGTCCTTACCAAATGGCGCACTGCTACAGTCATCCCTCTCTACAAAGGAGAGTGACTACAGACCTTGGGAACTATCGCCCCATTAGCCTGATGAGTCATATATGCAAAGCTATAGAACACATCATCATAGACCTAATAAACAAGGAAATAGGGGATCTCCAAACTCTGGATCCCACACAGTTTGGTTTTGTGAAGGGTAGAGCATGCCTGCTCAACTTGGTCGACTTCTTTGAGTCAGTCACCAGAGCTGTGGATGAAGGCAAGGTGGTTCACACTGCCTACCTTGATCTGGCCAAGGCCTTTGATACCATTCCCCACTCAGGAATCACAGAAAAACTTACTAATCTAGGCATCAACCCCTATATCACTAGGTGGGTTGCAAACTGGCTCACAGACAGAACCCACAGTGTGAAAGTAGCTGAGACTGCCAACCAGTCATGAGTGGAGTCCCACTGGGTTCGGTCCTGGTTCCTGCCCTGTTTGGTATCTACTTCTCTGAAGTCCAAGCCAACAAGAAGGGACTCTGATTGACAAAGTTCACAGACTATTGCAAGTTGGGAGCTATTATTAACTTCCCAAGTTATGTTGACATACTACAGAAAGGCCTCACTGAGACCAACGACTGGTGTCAAAGACCCATGACGTTAAGCTCAATGCCATAAAATGTGTCATCCCCTTTGGGAAAAACCCGGTTCCAGGAATTATCACATCGATGGTAGTCCACTGAACACAGAAGGTGTTATAAGAGATCTGGGAACACAGGCTGACAGCAACCTCTCTTTTGACCACCACATTGCCACTGTGGTCCGAAAGTCCTTCTATGTGGCACATCTCATTACTAAGCGTTTTGCATCCAGGAAGAAAGAAGTCATTGTCTCCCTCTACTTCTCCCTCATTAGGCCAATCATCGAATACAATGCCCCATTTGGCATGTACCTCAGTAGATACCTGCAACAACTGGAGGCACCGCAAAAGTACCTCACAAAGAGGATCCTAGGCCTTAAACACTTGTCCTATATGGACAGACTCAAAAAACTCCAACTATTTTCTGTCTCATATCGCCTACTTAGAGGCGATCTCTGCTTGACTTACAAAGCCATGTCTGACACAGCTCTGTTAGAAATGCCACCTCTAAAGAAATCCCAATCCCTCCACACCACATGCTCCAGAGACCTCAACCTCATTACCACAATCAACAGAATATGCTGAAGGGACAGGTTCTTAACCCAGAGAATGCCCATGCTATGGAACAGACTTCCCATACATGTCAAGCAGAGCACCTCAGTGGCCATCTTCTAGAGAAATCTTGATGAGTGGATGGGAAATAGAAAATTCACCCCGGGGATCTCTCCAGTGGCTCTACTCGACAGGAACTAAGGCCGGGTGACATGATGCCAGGGTAATCCTATGGGCTAGGCTTGTAAAGGCTCCAGGGCCATCAGCCAAGTACACACCTATGAACAAATTTATATCCCACCACAAACTGCTATTATGCAGCTTAACATAACTTTGGGAAAAATAATAAGCTTTCAATGGGAAATATTACTTCTACGTGGGGACTGGAACTTGATTAGCAATAATGAGGATCTATCAGGGGGACCGAGAAGGGAAATATAACAAAAGAGGGTAAATTTCTGAAGAAATTCATGAAAATATTTGGTATGGAAGATTTGAATTCAGTAGTAGGACCTCGGGCAGAATTTACATATTATTCCCTCAAAGAACAATAACTTGGCCAGACTAGACAAACATTTTATTTCACAGGAACATGTGCATTTAGTTGAAAGCTTCAACATCCATGCATTAACTATTACAGATAATGCACCACTACTAAGATAAAAATGAGATACTGGTGCTTTTCTACCTACCTGTTAAAAGAAATTTAGGAATGGGAGTTGTTAAATATAGACATTTCTTAAGAAGGGATACCTAGTGAGTGGGATAAAATGAAATTGGAGCTTAAAAACAGAGTAGAAATAAAAGAGAAATGGAAATGTTTAAGCAGTAATGGGAATTATTTAAAGGGGCTAACAAATGTTAAAGTATTGCAGAATAAGGGGACTCTCAGATAACAAGAAGAGGGGCAACTGTGCTAAAGAAGAAAATAAGAGTATTTAGATAATATGCATGAGTTTAGAAAGAATGCTATTACGCAATTATTTTTTGATAACTCTAGAGCACAAAAATGTTGAGCACAACAACTTCAGCAACAGAAAAGAGAAGGGGTTTTTGCCAAACTTAGGGAGCCTATATAACAAGAAAAACATTCAGAGATCCTGCAGAGGTTATAAGAAACATTTAAGAAATGTTATGAAAATTTGTATAAAGCAGAGAAATGTGGAAGTAAAAAGAATAGCTCAAATAGAAATATTTATGCAAGACTTAATTATGCCAAGGTTAGAGGTAGATGAGGCTCAACAACTAATCATTAACACAGGTGGAGATGAGATAAAAATAGTCATGGATAATCAATCCAAAGGAAAATCTCCAGGAACATATGGGATTCCTGTGGAAGTCTGGAAGTTAGGAGGAAAGAAAATCTGGAGGATTTTAACAGTATTTTAAAAGAAGGAGAAACACCAACATCTTGGAAGAAAGCTGGTGTCTGTACTACCCAAAGATGGTAAAGACACACTAGACCCAGTTTCACATAGACCTATTTCAATTTTAAATCATGATTATAAAGTGTTTATGTCTACTCTTGTTAAAAGAATGGCAAAGGTGTTGCCAAAATTGATAGACATGGATCAGTGTGGTTTTGTGGAGGGGAAACAAACATTTGACAGATCTGGTAGAACAATGATGATGCAGAGGAAAGTAGAATGTAAGAAAATATCACTGCTGTTGGTGGTTATTGCTGCAGAAAAAGCATTCGACAGAGTAAGCTCCGCTTTTATAAGTAGGGCAATGGAAGCATTTGCATTCCCTGATACAATGATGAGGTTAATTATGAGGATATATGAGGGATCGGAGGCAGAAATTAAAATGGGAGGGTTCCTCTCAGATAAGTTGTGCTTGAACAGTGGAACCAGGCAGGGATGTCTTCTTTCCACTTTATCTGCTTTATAGTTAGAGACACTGGCAAAGAAAATAAGGGACACAGAAATGTAAGGATATAATTGCATGATAATAAAGAAAAGTTGGCTTTATTTGCAGATGATACTATTCTGTACCTGACAAATCCAGAAAGGGACATCTAAGTGATATGGAGCATTTTGATATAGTTTCAGGTCTTTTCAGGATATAAAATTAATGACAATAAAACGGACTGTATCTATAAATTATGTACCCACACATGAATTGTTCAGCAATACCCAAACTTATGAGGTCACAATAAGCTGAAGTACTTATGGGTATGGATTAAAAAGGCTTCTGTTATAGTAGCTAAGGATACGTGGGAAGAGATAAAAGAAATAATACAAAATCTGAGAAACTGGAAGCTCTTGTTTATGGATAGCAAGAAATAAGCAGTAAAAATATTTTTAGTCCCTTTAGTTTTATATAAGGGTGAATCATATTTTTATCAACCAGAGAAGAAGATGTGGACAGTAATTTATAAAGAGTTGAATGCATTTCACAAGAGTTAAGTGGGATAAGCTGATCCTACCAATAGTACAAGGTGGTTTAGGATTACCTTCTCTGTCCCGAGAAGCTTAAGAACCCACCTTGCTTTGACCTTCCACAACGGGAGAAAACATTGAATTTGAGAGATTAAGTTTTGTGCCCTTTCGGCAAGGAGACGAACTGTCATATTCACTGTGTCTACCTCTGCGCCTATAAAAATCACAGATTGAGAGGGCAATAATGCAGATTTTTCCCAATTTATGGAGATCCCTAACTGAGCACAAAGTTGAATAGTGGCGTCCCTGTTTTGGATGAGTAGAAGCCTGGTGGGGGTGGTCAGGAGCCAGTCGTCCAAATACGGAAACACCTGGAATCCCCGACGTCTCAGGTGTGCTGTTACTACTGCCATGCATTTGGTGAACACCCTGGGAGCTGTGGTGAGACCAAAGGGCAGAGCACGTAACTGATAGTGACTGGCTCCCAGCCGGAAGCGTAGATGGCTCCTGGATACCTGTCAATTTTTATATGGTAGTAGGCATCTTGGAGATCTGGAGAGCACATCCAATAGTCTTTCCCTAACAATGGGAGTATCGACTGCAGTGTTACCATCCGAAACATGTCCTTCTTCACGAATTCATTTAATCTGCTGAGGTCCAATATTGGCCTCCAATCCTCAGTTTGTTTTGGTACTAAAAAGAACCTGGAGTAAGTTCCGGATCCTATCTGGTCTGCTGGGACGGACTTAAATTTGCAGAAAGGGTGAAAGTTGGAGACAGTATAAAATGTCCATTTTCACTTTGTTTTTCTGACAGGTTTATAGTTCTCGTTGGTATTAAAATTACACAGCGGTAGAAGTGGTAACCAAGCAATTATAGATGAAAAAAATCTATTTGATTAGATTTATATTGGAGAAAGTACACATATCCTTCTTCTCACTAAGGGAATATCCTGCTGAGGACAGGCAAACATCTGGCCAACATACCAAAGCCGTAGCTCCTTCCAGGCCCCGCATGTTACAAATATGTCCTATTTCTAAGGTGTAAGGTAAGTATGAGCATCTAATTATCAGAACTGAATTGCCCAGGAAAAAAAAAAACAGAACAACCAAACAGGAAAGGCAAGTATATGTGCATCTAGTAAGGGAAGGAGGACGTCTCCTCAATTAGAGGGTAAGAAACAGAGCAGAACAGGAAGGAGGAAGGGATGGAATACCGGAACAGTGAGAAGTAGGGCATCTACTGTTATGATAAGATCTGACATGACTAGACTATGTCTTCCTTATCAATGTGAAGTATTCCTTATTAATGGGAAAGCACAAAAGTTACTGGAGAGGATGGGAGGAAAAAGTCACAGAGGAGTCCTCCAATAATGCATGCAGGATGGCCCTGGCAAAACCAGCTCTGGCCCTAGAAATTATATCCAACTTATAGTGTTTAGTAACAGTGTGTACAGAAGACCAAGTAGCAACTTCCAAAATGGAGCTAGCATCCAGACCCTTGATAAAAAACACCAAAATGGGCCACTGCCCTGGTAGAATGAGCACTAACAGAAGAAGAAAGCTGCTTACTATGAAAAGAGTAGGTGGCAAAGTAGTTTTGAGGATTAGGTACTCTTACGTCACTTATGTGTGTCTGACATTTGGTGCCTGGAAGGAGCCAAGGCTTTGGTATGCTGGCCAGATTTTTGTCTAACCTCAGCAGGATATCTCTTTTTAAGGAATACCGCAACAGTGATAAGGAAGGAAGGGCATCTACTTTTTAAGTTAGAAGACAGACTTTGGTCAGTAAAATAAAAAAATCATATTTATGCAGTGTTGTGAGCAAAGAGTAATACTAAACGCTGAATTGAAGAGTACTAAGAGTAACAAAATCACATAGCAGAAACCATAAAGCAGAATCATTCCCATAGGATTGATAGATTTTAATAACTCTGCCCCAAAATTTCAGTCTAGAACTACTTTTAAATTCACAACTGAATTCTAAGACATTTTGTTTAAAAGTAAGACATTTCAACTTGGATTCAATCTGAAATGGGAAAAAAGGATGATTCTTATATACATCGACAAGTGAGGAAACCAACAAATCTAAAGTCCACCATCCAATTTCTAAACTGTTTATCCTGGTCAGTGCTGCGTTGACAGGTAGTAACCTATACCCAACAACAGTCTTCAGTTTCTTTTGGGACATCAAAATTATTCCAGGTGAGCTGAGAGGTATAAGTCTGTCCTGGGGCCTCCTCCCAATGGGTTGTGCCTAGTACACCTCTCACAGGAGGTACCTAGGGGGTGCATCTTCACTAGGTGCCCAAACCATGCCAAGATAATACATTACCTCACCCTGCGGGTTCCTATTGTGAAATTGAACATGAAGAATGCCGAATACCAGAAGGCTGAACTTGGTAGTTCGAAAAGTGAGAATGTTGAAGCTGCAGAAACCCGAATTCTTTCCCAGGGAAAGAATTTGGTTGGCCGTTTCTGTGGCTTCGGCATTTTCGGACGGGGTCAAGGTTAAGTGTACGAATGGGTAGTGATGGACTTTAGGGTTAGGGCACAGGTCAGGTAAGTGTGCGGTAGTGACGGACTTTAGGGTTAGGGCACGGGTCAGGTAAGTGTGCGGTAGTGACGGACTTTAGGGTTAGGACTGGATTAAGGATAGTGGTGTATGTTAGGTTTAGTGTAGGTTTTGAAGGTGTTTGGTGTGATTGTGTTATGTGTGTGTGTTTCGGAACAGCGAATTTTTTCCCTGGGAAAAAATTCACTATTTTGAAGTTTCGATGTTATCTAAATTTGATCTTCCAAGTTCAAACTTATGGTGTTCGATATTTTGGAAGTTCGATTTCATGATATAGACCCTACCATGCATGGGCAGAATTTCCTTACGCACTCCGATTTCCTTCCATCTTCCAAACGCACCTGGTCTAATCAGCTACATTAATTTGCAAATACACTGTAATTTTCTTTCTCTTGTGGATTAAGTCATGAGTGAGAAGAGTTTCAGAACAAGTTCATTTAAATGGTTAACAGATAATACAATATAATAAAATGATTCCTCTCAGAAGTAGTAGCTCCGCTCCAAGTTTCTCCTGGATTGCTCCTCACTTTGTAATAGAATGTCAAAATTTTTTATTTTTTTTTTTTAATTTATGTGTTAACCGGGAAAGTCCAACTTGGAACATAGCCAAATTTCAGTGGAGGCCCAGGGAGAAATACTCCAGACGCATGTCTTTGAACATGGGAGGAAACTGGAGCACCCAGAGGAAACCCACACGAATGCAGGGAGAACATGCAGACTCCGCACAGAAGGCACTCCAGCTGAGAATCGAACCAGAGAACCTCTTGCTGTGAGGCGATAACATTACCGCTGCACCACTGTGCTGTCCAAACCAAATGCACCCAACAATCCACTGAATGAAACTCCTTTTCAACATCTGTATCCACGATATCAGCCTTTCAGTTACCACTCAAAGTTCATGATCATAGGTAAGGGTGGAGTCTCAGACTGAGTGATAAACTGAAAGATTCACCTTAGGACTAGACTCTTGCTTTATTACCACAGTAATACTGCTGTAGCTGCATACTTATGCTGGCCAATCTCCCAGTCCCATCCATGCTCACTCACATGTAAGAACCAAGATACTTGGATCAGTGTCAGTGGTGCAACAGGTAGCACACTTCACACTTGTCTTTGGTGCTTTAAGACCACAATGCTGAGGATTCCATTCCCACTCTGGGAGACTGGATTGCTGATGATGCAATGCAGCATTACAGGGGGGATACTGCACTGCGATCCTGAGTGTGTCATCCTTTAGATGAGATGTTAAACTGAGATCCAATCCAGTTGTGTTAGTGGTAGCTCAGATGGATAGAAAAGACCCCACAAAACCACTGAAAAAAGTAGGGGTTCTTTAATATATACAAACATATGAAATACAAAAACATTACATACAAAACACTTTTTTTTACAAATATACGTATTTGAATAATTACAAACAATTGTACACAAATCTAGTTTTGTACCTAAATCTGTGTGGAAATTTTATTTTCTCAAGAATGCTCATCCCTTTTATGTGATCCCCACTCTTTCCCACAATTTAATTTTATCCAGTATTATTGCTAATATCCATTTTCATTAAATACAATTTCATTTAATCTCTCCTGCCACACGATCCATACTATATAGAATAAATTCTTATCTATTCTCTTAATATATTCCTTGTTCTTATTTGTCATTTTATAGTATCAATATCAAGAAACTTTTCTTCACATACTTTTCTCATAATCTTATTACTCTTGTATAAGCTAAAAATATGTTCAGTAGAGTCTTCTTCATCGCAAAATAAAGATATTCTTTCAGTTCTCTTTTTAAAAGGCATATTTCCTTTAACTGGTAATTTATTTATCATCAGTCTGTATAAAAAATCTTGGCACTACAATTTTACGCAACCATTTTTTTCTTACTTGCATAACCTTTACTATCTCCTCAGACAAATTAATCCAAGGGTTTACAAAATAACACTATATCAAAATATTAGTATACCATATTTTCCTATCTTTTCTATATCCTTAAGCTTTTCCCCTAAAAATATTGTCTTGAAATTTTCTCATTACTTCATTTATCATCCTTTTTTTTCTTACCTACTTCCATCAATTTCCAAAGTTCTCAAATTTAACTTTACATTTATTTATTTACATTTGCTAACCGGGTAGTGTCCGGCTGGGCCAGAAGCCCATTTTCAGCAGAGACTTGGGGAGAAAATCTCCAAGGAAGACTACATAATTATGCATTTGTACATATGACAATTACAGTAGGAGTTTAAATGCAAGTTCCATGACATTGTATGTAAAAGCATAAAACAATGGTAGTACAATAAGCTTATACTATTCATACAGATAAAACAAAAATATGTATTTGTTTTTTTTTCCCCAGGATAAAAATATTACAAACTGAAGTGAAGAAGGCTCAACTGGCAAGAAATATTTACATTGGGTGGTGGAGAGAAGGACGTTATAGTGTAAAGGGTTAAATTAGTTAGCCTGGTGGCAAAGCCTATGTTTGGTGAAATATTCCTTTAGGGACTGTTTAAATGAATGTGCATCACTGATGGACAGAATATGCTGAGGTAGGGAATTGCAGTGTTTGGCAATGATATGCGAGTATAAGGAGATGCCATTTTGGGTTTTGTTAACCTTCAACAATACTTTATCAGCAGACCTAAGAGAGATTTTAGGCTAGTGTAGGGTTGGACAAGGTCAGACAGAGCTGGCCAGTTGTCAGGTTTGTATAAGACTGTATGGGCAGTTAGAAGCAAAATCAGAGTAAGCAGGTGAGGGAGCTCTAACCAGTTCAGCTGGAGAAGGGCAGTGCAATGGTGATATTTTTGAGAATGATTAGTGGCAAATTTGGCTATTTTGTTACAGTAGGATTCAAGGCTATTTAGTTCAGATTTGCGAAGATTGGTAAATATTTGTGAACAGTAAATCAGGGAAGATAAGAGATGGGTTCTGGCTGTTGCGAGTCTGGCATGGTCAGTAAGATATGATTTAGCCCTAAAGAGAGAGCACAGTTTGACATGAACTTTTTTAATTAGTTTGGGCAAGGTGTTTGTCAAACTTAAGTTCACTATCAATTGTGACACCAAGAAGTTTTCTATGTTCAATGGGTTCTATTTTTGTGCCATTGGAGGAGGAAATAGAGATAGGTGGTCGCTTGTCTGTTGTTGAAGTATTACTTATTGGGGTTAAGTATAAGTTGAAGGGCTGTTAAGTAGTTTTCAATATTGTGGAGGGCTGCCTGAGTTTTTTTCTTGGAGTTCCTTGATAGAGGGGGCAGAGCAAATTAGGGAAGCATCATCGGCATATTGTATGATTGAGGCTGAATTTGCTGAGGAGTTTAGGTCATTGGTAAAAATTGTGAATAAAAGTGGGCCAAGGATAGATCCTTGTGGGACTCTACACATATAGGGAGCTGGGGGGAGAATTTATTGTCCCATAAAGTGGCTTGTTTCCTATCTGATAGGTAGCTATGAAACCAGCTAAGGGCTTCAGAGCTGCAGTGGTAGAAAGTCAGTTTATTTGAGAAGTATTTGATGAGATACAGTGTCAAATGCTTTTGACATATCTAGGAAGGTAGCAGAGACTAGTTGGTTTATGTTTTTCAGTTGATTTATGGCATTAGTAAAGCTAATTAGAGCTATACTGGTGCTGTGCCTAGGTCGAAAGCCAAGTTGCGCATTAGATAACAGATTATTTGACAGAAAGTGGTCTAAGATCTGTTTGTGCATACATGTTTCTAAGATTTTGGCAAGTGGTGACAAAATGGTATGGGTCTGTAGTTGGCTATATCAGTAGAGGGACCGCCTTTATGTAAGGGTATGCCATGAGAAATTTTCCAGAGGAGTAGTATGTACTGTTCAGAGACAGAACGGTTAATTAGAATAAATATAGGATAAGTGACGGAAGTAGCAGCTAGGTGTAGAAAGTTATCAGGCAGCTGGTCTGCAGATAGTGTGAAAGGTTTTAGTTTAGAAAAGAGATTTTTTACCATAATTTGTTTGGACAGGTTTGAGATAGAGGAAGATAGAATTCTTGTTGGAGATTTGAGGTAAAGACAGAAGCATATTAGAGGTTATGTTTAGTACAGAGGTAATTGAGTTAATAAAATGGGAGTTAACTTGAGTGGCTATGCAATCATTTGACTTGGTCAGAGCTGGGGCTCGGGTAGTGAGTTTTCCTGGATTGAGAAGGAGGTTGATTGTTTGCCAGAATCTTTTGGGATTTTTCTGGTATTTTAGCTGACTTGTTTGGAAATAGGTTTTTTGTCTTGTTTAATTAGTTTTTTTGGTTTGATTTCAAAGTTGTTGGCAGGTAACGACATAAGAAAAAAATAATTTACATAAATTATTTATTAACTTCTCACTATCCTCCACTAGTTAACAGTTCATATAAATTTAGAGACGCAGAATAAACAATTAAATTTAATAAACCTAATCAACCTTCATTTTCATGCATATATAAGATTCCCTTTTTAATGGATTTAACCTAGAACCCCAAATAAAAGAAAAAAATGATATGTGAAATTTCTTTTTCATATTTTTTGGGGTTTACCATCAAATGGTTGAAATGCATTCATGCAAGTGTTCTGAATGCAGAACTTAAATGTTGAAATTTAAGATAATTTTCCTCCCTAATGTCGAACATGGTAAAATTGGTGTTAAACAGTCAATATTTCTGGGAGTTGTGTGTGGAAACCCATTTGCCACCTGGGACATACAACAGGAAGAGTTTCAACATTGTAGATTCAATAAAAAAATAGCGACATTATGGAACTTTGAAACAAGCCTTTCAAACAAGTGTCAGTTGAATGGATGCATTTCAACCATTTGATGGTAAACCATTTTTTTGAATAGTATGCACTTTAGACAGATATGCTACGTTCCCTAGTAATAGAGTTTATCAAATGAACCTTTTTCTTTAAAAAAAGACAGTTTATGTGTTTTCTGGGTCTATATTACGACGTTGAAATGTAATATCAAACACCTAAACATCGACACATATTCATCGAAATGCATTTACTTGAACTGATGAATACTTGCAGTGCAAAGAAACACTTGCCCCGCAATCCAATGTAACTAACCTAACCTAAAAGAAATCCACCCATGTGGGGTGCCCCACACCCCCCCAACTAAATATACCAACTCAGAGATCGCACTACAGTGGAGAAAAAGGCAACACCATGTAGTTGGCCAACTACATCTTTGCCCTGGAAGTATTCATCAAATTGTGTAAATGCATTTCGATTAATATAGGTCGACCATCTGGGGTTTGATATTACATTTCGACGTAATATAGACCTGTGTTTTCCATATGGTATATATGTCTCATATCTTCCCATTGCAATGTAGTAACCTCTATATTCCCAAACGTTATTCCTAATATTGATATTTCAGTCACTGACAAAGAAAGTCCTTCTATTTTTACATCACCCAATTCTTTACTTTTATCTTTACGCAATGACTTCCCTAAATCAGTCAAACAACTATTCAAACAATGAATGGCCTTCTTTATCCATAACCTGTTTTTAATGAGAATAATACCATCTGCATAAGTACTGGAAGTACCACCTTATTTCCCATCATACATACAGCATCTTTCACTTCTGACACCATTTCACTTATTCACATATTCACAACTAAAGAAAACAAACTACCACTCATTGAGCATTCTAGAATTATACCACAGTTTATGTCCACTTTCCTACTCAACTATCCATTTACATTAACTCTATATTTATTAGATGTATATGCTGACATAAAAACATTTTTGATTTTATTACTTATACTATATCTTTCATTTATATTCATAATACATTATGTTCTACTGAATCAAATGTTTTATTAATATCCCCTACCAAAAGTTAAACCTCACTCCTCCTTTATATACATCTAAAATTTCTCTTACAATTATTAATAATTTTTGACATTCTTTGCCTTTTATACCATATATCTACTCTTTTCCACTACCTCTCAATATATTATATATTCTCTTTTTCATTATTTACATAAATATCTTATAATCTGTATTATTTAATGCAATCAGTCTCCAATTTTTAATTTCCTTTTTTGTCATTCTGCTTTTAAAGACAAACTTCAAAACTCCACTACATAATTTCTCATACACAAAAACATAATTTAGCCAGTCAATTAAAACATGTATAAAATATTTTTGTCAGTCCATCAAATTTGTGTACATCTCATGTACTACACGATCATGACCAGAAAATTAATCTATATTTTTTAAGTACTGTTTCCAATTCAATTATAGTAATCTTTTTTCCAAAATCTTCTCTAGCCTGTGTAGAAAAAACGTTAATATCTCATCTTCTCTTATCTACTTTATTCTTGTTCTTTTAAATATTCCTTCTGCATACTGTACTACAATATCCATTATTTATAGGTCCGTAGGCAAGTACTAGGCTAGCTGCCCTTGTGGGACATTTTAATCTTGGTCAGTTTTCCTTTCTGTGTTTGAAATTACCTATTCCATTTGGTTACAGAATGGCCTAAATCATCCCATGGTCAATAATTATTACCCCTTAATAACAATAACTGGGATCATAGATAATTTAAGGGGACCCATGCATGGGACAAAGCATTTAGCAGTCTCTGTACATTAGTAGTAAAAGGGGCGGTCTTGGGTAATTTTCTGTTTCCTATCGATACAGCTAAGCTGCACTTCAACATGGACAGGGATGACCTTTGACATACAGAGGAACGTCTTCGCTTGTTCCTTGCAAACAATATGTCTGTTTAAACAACAAATGTTTGATTTTGTCATAAGTCTTTCTATATACTTTTTCTTTATCATAATACTGTCTTGCATAATCTTTTAAATAATTTAACACATCTTGATATGTAATTTTATAATCTACTTTGCTTGGTCTTATAGTCTACCATTTTAAATAACATTTTTATATTTCTTCTTAAAAGCAGTCCACTATTCAGTCAATTTTTATAGAACACGCTCATGCTAATATGATCCTTCCATCACTGAAGTACTATTTGTTATCCTTTGTCATTCTATAATGTTTAATTTATTCTTTTTATTCCTTTTCCCATTATAATATATTCCTTATCTTCTAATACTCCTATCCAAATAAATGATCTGAAAAAGCTGCTGTAACTGCTCCAGCATCTGCAATAAGTTAACCTTCTGACAGTACATAATAATCTATTTCAGCTCTAATGCCCTATATTAAGTTTACTGACTTTTATTCCAAACAAGCAATTTACCACATTTAAAATTTTCTTGCATATGTTTAACATCACTTCTTTTTTATTTCATTTACATCATAAATCACATCTGAAATCTCCTGTTATAATATTCATGTTTACTACTACATAATCCATTATGTGGTGGAACAGAATTTTCCTCCCTTTCATATGGACAAGAAACTGCAAATTTTTCCCTTCTACCTCACATCCAATACTGTCAATTGTATCAAAGTAATATCCAAAATCTCTAACATTTTTCAACTTAACACAGTTATTCCAACACCACTGTAGTTGCCTAAATTCCACATTATATTCCCACCCAACAATCTTTCAGTTTGTAATGTTTCCTCCCTTGCTAAAAAGATCTTTAACACAATGATATCTATATCACATTTGCTGTACCATTGCAGTACACCAAGGTCTTCTTGTAATATTCTTAATACTATTTACATCATAGATCAGATATTTAGGCAAATTCTTTGCACCTAAATTCAGTCATAAAAACAATCTGATGTGTCAGAACAACATATAATACGGCCGACTTGTTGACCTTACAACTATATATTGAATATAACACAAGATCAGCTGCAAAGATAACGAAAGGTGTCATAGTATGTAAACAGCTTGTTGTATATCAGAGAAACTACAGTAAGTTATGCACCTCTATAATTTAATAAACCAGCAAGACGAATTTCTCCAATTTCTGCTTGCATCATCTGTAAGTTTAGCAAATAACCTTTACACCTTCATGTGTTCCCCTGTCACACCTGCGAATACTTCCACCACAGTGTCATATGTGGCAGAAAATGACTAATGTACACTTATCTAGGCTTCACAGTCATTTCAGGTCTGAGTTCCTATTATGTACTCTTTCACATCAACACTAATACTGCAAAACAAATTAATTCATATAGACTATAACAAGATGTACATATTTCCCCAAAATTAAGTAGGTAAGCAGTGACTGATGCATTTTGAATTTAATATGCCAGATATATGGCTTGTATACAACAGTGACAGACTTACACAGGGTTAACAAGCATTCTGCACAGACAAGCACATTGTCAGAAACTGTGAAGGTGTCAGTTTCTCAACAGGCTAGAAGAGGTTGTACACATAGTGTATAATCTTGGCAGTAAATCCCTTTTCAAAAAATATTAAATTGCTTAAACTACAAAAAGGCCTATATACATCAGAAATCAATTCTGTGTTTATACATGTGCTTGTGCAAAATAAACTTCATGACATAAAAGTAGACAGACAGAGACACGTGCATCTATTAAATTAAAGGCATACAATCTACAAGGAGCAAAGTAACTACAGTGGTCACCTGTCAGGCTTACAGGTGAATGTCTTGTAAAGGTTTAAAGTAATGATTTCATACACTGTTAACAAAAAATAAATACATAAAATCAGTTACCCGAATCATCATATGTGACTTGAGCAGGGTACATTTTCAGGAGGTGCTCCAGATCACTGTCAAAAGCACCCTCATCTAAACACATTCTTTTATCTGTTGTACTGTTTGTGAACAAGACATACCAAAGATCTTTAAAAGGGGTATGTTATGTGCAGTTAGTGTGTTACACAGACTGTGTCTTAGCTAACATGGAGGAACAAAACATAGGCAGGAAGGTGAGATAACTGTCCTGGAATCAGACTACAAGTATGCAGACATGTTAGCATTTAATCTTTCATGGTACCTATGAGGAACAACAGAACTGAACAGGCAATTTTAATTTAACAATAAAATGTACTGTATCCAAGAGTTTTTTCTGAATAAGTTGCTAACTGACAACCTTGCACAAACCCCAACAGAGTTTCATGTACTGTTAACTTTCTGACAGGCAGCAATTTGGCTACTGCATAGCAATTTGGCTAGAGCATAAAATCATCATAAATTCATGTACTACCAGTACAATGTACATTTATTCTTTCCTGTTAGCTGAAACATACTCCTATGAAGCATACCAAGTGCACATATCATCTGGTCTATTGCATTTCTTGCGTATACATATCTAAATTACCAACTCAGAGGCATCCACACATTCTAAGGCAGATACGTTCTTGGCAGTCCTTGCTTTTCTTCATACCTTAGCACTATGACTTAACCATTAACGAAATCATGTTTTTAAGCCACACAAGTTTCATGTTAAGACAGCCTAATTAGCTATAAATTATACATGTTTGTTTTCCTTCTTTGAATGTAACTAAATCTTCCGGGTGGCCACGGTGGTGCAGTGGTTAGCATTGTCACCTCACAGCAAGAGGTTCTCTGGTTTGATCCTCGGCTGGGGTGCCTTCTGAGTGGAGTCTGCATGTCCTCCCTGTGGTCGCGTGTGTTTCCTCTGGGTGCTCCGGTTTCCTCCCACATCCCAAAGACATGCTGCAGGTGGATTGCACACTCTAAATTGGTCCTAGGTATGAGTGTGTGCCTTCTATGGAAGGTTGGGCGCCGGGCTGCAACTCGACACTGTAAAACTCCACTGCCAATCATGAGCGGACAAGTGATCTGCTGTGGCAACCCCTAACAGGGAAAAGCCGAAAGAAGAAGATTTACATTCACTGAAAGTTAGCTAAAATAGTTTCTTTTCTGATTATTTAAATCAGTAAAGCTTACAAACTATTAAATACAGCTTAACCATTTCCTTTTTTTCTCTTACATTTATACATTTTAATTTTCCATTTTTTATCTTTTACTCTCAGAATTTTTTTTTCAGTGTTTTCCAATTTACATCTTCTACATCACTTACTTCAGAATGGAATGATAATCTAACTCTTCCTTTTCTGCTTATAATTCTGTCTCGTCTACTTTTTCTGGTACATTCACATCATGTTTTCTGTCTACAAGTATTTTTTTTCTTTATCACCAATACACTCTATCCCTAAATGCTCCACTTGATTAAATTTGTAATATTTTAACTTACAGTTCTTTACATCATGACCAAATACCCCACAAAAAAAGCATTTCTTTTTATCACAATGACTAATTAAAATACTCTCCTTTCCGCAAAATCAATCTACCACACCCTTATTCCCAACAGTAATTGTGCTTGGAATATGAACAATAGTATCACTTAATCCCTGTTATCATATATTTAGAGGTATTTACTTCTTTACAGGAGGGAGGTTGGTATAATGGTTGAGGTGTTTACCTTATAGACGCAAGGTGCAGGGTTTGAAACTCAAATGGGGCAATTGGCTAGGCTTAAAATGGCCCAGAAGGCAGTTAACCCAGTAATAATCTATAAACCTATGAACCTACATATACTCTTTAAATGTTCTTCTAAAGTCTTTTTCAATTTCAATACAAAATTGCATAGCAACTTTTTTTCTTTGCTTCCCATTTTAAACGTTTACAGTATACAAGTTCCAAGGATTATCATTTTTTTTTCTTTTCTTACTCATATAAGAACCTTTCCATGCTATAGGCACTTTCAAAAAAATGTCACAAAATGTTTGTTTGGCAATTAATATAAATGCTCTTACCTCTTGGGGAGTTGTATCCAAAGAAGTAACCAGGTTGCCCCAAATATCATATCTAATTATGTCCTTCTCTTCTTTATTTTGAATTTGTACAACAAACTTTTTTAAGTCACTGTTCACTTTTGTATGGTCCTTTTACACAGGAGTACCTGCAACAAACATACAACATGCAACCTCTTTGGTAACTCGGCAGCACCTCCTGCTAACATGTCTACATCTTCAGTTTGAGATCTGTCAACGATGTCCTCCCAGGAGGCTGCCAGACCACTCTATGGTACAATCTGTACAGCTAAGACTTGATTTAATCATCCTGCAACCCTCTAGACTAGAAATGTTGTAATAATACATGGACTCAAGACTGATTCTTCTTTCTCAACATCTGTAAACAAATCACAATGAGTCTTCTTTAACTGTAGCCATGTCACCAACCAATGGAGAATTATTTTTTTTCAGCTACAGCCCCTTCCTCTCACATTCAACTCCCAGGCACCATTATTCTAAGAATGGGACGTGCACAGAAACTTGCCAACAAAATGTGAATAAGTAGGGAAGTTCCCTGATGCTCCCAGCAAATTTTCTCTGGTAGTAGAAATATACCTCTGGCCTCCCCTGAAAAAAGGCCACTAACTTAACTGAACTAACCACATCACCAGAGGATAAATAAACATTTTTTTTCTATGCGAGACTACTTGTGGAGGGCAGTCTACTGTTTGGCAGTACAGTGTGCTGGCTTTGAGTTCAGAACTGATGATTTCATTGCAGCCACTTTAACACAGCAGAGAACAGTCACTCCTCTTCATGCTGGAGATCAGACACTTGAAGGCAAGAGAACAACACTGTCTGCAAACAGGAAAGATGCAACCCTTACATCCCCAAACTGGATACTCTCTACATCTCAGCTGCATCTTGATATACTAACCATGAACATCATAAACAGAACTGAGAACAGTGCACTCTGCATAGCCCTATGGTCACCCTGAACATATTCGGCTTAACAATGAACACATGGCCAAACCTCCTGGTCAGCACAGAGATGGAACAAGTGGAAAGCAGTATTTGCTCCAGAACCCAATGTGTTGAAACTCTTCCACAAGACAGAAGGCACCAGGTTCACAGTGAAATAGGTGAAATTCTTGGGGGGGGGGGGGATTCAGTGGTTATAACCCTGTTCTGTATATAGTGTAAAGTTTACTTGGGTCTGGCAAGTGGCAGTCATAATCTAAATCAATGCTATGCATCTGCAGTAAGATCTTAAGGCCAATTATAGATTCATAGGTTCATACTAGGCTATCTGCCCTAGGGCATTTATAAGCCTAGCCAGAATGTGTTTGGCTTTCGCCACCCATTTTAAATTTATTTTGCTATGCCCTTTTTCGAGGTTAGTATACTGTGCCTCTGCCTAACAGTGACACAGAAGTGATACCCGGGGTAAACCTACGATCTCCCATCCACTCATCAAGATTCCTCTTGAAGAGAGTCAATGAGGGACTCTGCCTAACCTGAACTGGGATTTTATTCCAGAGTGAAGGGAGCCTCTGGGTTATGAATCTGTCCCTCCAGCATGTCCTATTTATTTCAGTGCTGAGGTTCAAGTCTCTTGAGCGTGTAGCTCAATGGGATTTGGATTTTCTGAGGTGCAGCATGTCCATTAATTCCAGGTTGGACATGGTTTTATACGTCAGGCACAGATCGCCTCTGAACAGGCGGTATTCCACTGAGTAGAGCTGGAGTTTCTTTAAACGGGCAGCATATGGCATCTGTTTGAGCCCTTTGATCCTCTTGGTGAGGTACTTTTGGGGTCTTTCCAGTTGCTGCAGGTGTCTGGTAAGGTACATCCCAAAAGGGGCATTGTACTCAATTATGGGCCTGATGAGGGATGAGTAAAGAGGCACGATGACCTCCCCTGATCTAGATGTGAATCCCTTCATGATTAGGTGGGCTATATAAAATGTTTTTCTAACCACTTTGGCCACGTGGTTGTCAAATGAGAGATTGCTATCAACTTGGGTCCCCAGGTCCCTAATTACTTCTTCTGTACTTAATGGATTACCACCTATGTGGTAATTTGTGGGCACTTTGTTTTTGCCAAAGGGGATGACTATACACTTTTTGGCATTTAGCTTGAGGCCATGGCTCTGGCACCAATTGTCTGTTTCTATGAGGTCCTTTTGGAGGATGCTTGTGTCGGCTGGAGAGTCGATTATGGCGCCCAGTTTGCAGTCATCTGCAAACTTGGTCAGCCACAGTCCTTCCGTGTTGGCCTGTACCTCCGAGAAATATATACCGAACAAGAGAGGTCCCAGGACTGAGCCTTGTGGGACACCACTTGTAACTGGTTTGGAGTCTGACATGGCTCCAGCAATTCTAACCATGTGGGTTCTGTCCTTGAGCCAGTTTGCAATCTATCTAGTGACATAGGGGTTTATATTTAAAGCTGGTGAGCTTATCTATAATGCCCGAGTGGGGTCTACTGCTTTGCAAATTTAAATGGTAGCAAGAGTGCAGAGTTAAGGCTCATAATCTCTGCCCTTTACATAAGTGGTGGCAGGAAGTGAGGGATTTAGACCTGCACACTATCACATCCTTTATGAATGGAATGTCCCCACTGTCTCCCCCTTTTTGAAAAAAGGGGCTATCATGCCATTATTCCAGTTCACAGTATCTTTACTTGTGTTCCATGCTTTGAAAAAGATACCCCAAAAGTTTGAATTTAGAACTCAAAATACTGAAAACTGGCAAAGTTTCAAGCCTGAACTTATGAGCTTAACTGTATGCTCACACTTTGAAAATTTTAAAATTTTAGATTCAAAATTCAGTACACTTTTTACTGCTGGGATTAAAAAGTTGTACTTCAGAAGTCAGCAAGATGGTGGTTGCAGAGTGTGCCACTCTCTGCAGTTCCACTTTGCAATAGCATTTCTGTTGATTTTTCATGTCTAAACATCAGTAACGTAGTGTAAAATATATACTCAAACAGATAACATCACGAACTACTGAAGTAAGTTGAAATGACATTGTTGTGGTTTAAAGACACTCCAAATTGTGCTATTTCATTACTACTACTGGTAATCAAAATGATGCAGCAACAGGTTATCAACTGGAGCATGAAAACGTGTAGGAACTCCTTCGATAAATGGACATCAGAGGGTCTTCTCTCGATAAAGCCATTCATTTCATGTAGTAACTCCTTCAATAAATGGACATCAGGGGGTCTTCCCCCGATAAAGCCATTCATTTCATGTAGTAACTCCTTCAATAAATGGACATCAGGGGGTCTTCCCTCGATAAAGCCATTCATTTCATGTAGTAACTCCTTCAATAAATGGACATCAGGGGGTCTTCCCTCGATAAAGCCATTCATTTCATGTAGTAACTCCTTCAATAAATGGACATCAGGGGGTCTTCCCTCGATAAAGCCATTCATTTCATGTAGTAATTCCTTTGAGAAATGGACATCAGGGGGTCTTACCTCGATAAAGCCATTCATTTCATGTAGGAACTCCTTTGAAAAATGGACATCAGGGGGTCTTCCCTCCATAAAGCCATTCATTTCATGTAGGAACTCCTTTGAGAAATGGACATCAGGGGGTCTTCCCTCGATAAAGCCATTCATTTCATGTAGTAACTCCTTTGAGAAATGGACATCAGGGGGTCTTCCCTCGATAAAGCCATTCATTTCATGTGATACTGAAAAAAATTATCCGGTTCAGAAATCTATAACTGCTTCACTTAGGAAGTTTCTCAGGTTACTGTACTGGGACTCTACAGGTGCCCCTTCAAGCCATTTTCACAATGGAAGTAACTGCATTAATACTTGAAGCTGACAACAGGTAACTCGTTTTCCTGCTAACGTCTTGTGCACAAAAGAATAACATATTACATTTTACACTGTACTATGAATGCCAAAAATATACATATGATGGCAACTACTATTGCCAAAATCTGAAAAATACTGAGACACTGACTTCTCCAATGTATTCCTCTAATGTCTGCTAAAACAAATGGTTTCAGAGCAGTCTCAGAAAGCCTTACCTTATTAATGTTCACATAGAATGAGAAAATAATTTATTAACAATGAATTTTTTAGCTGCTTTCAATTATAGTCCTCAGATGCACCTAGCATGTATGCAAGAGCGGCAACTAACTTTTTAAAACAGTGACTTTGTCACTGGAAGGAATATCATGTAGAGCCAATATTATTATCCGTAGTTTAGGGGAAGATACTCAGCAGAATATTAAAATAACAATTAATGCCATATTTACTCAACAGAGAGGTCCACTTTAGCTCTCTTCTCATATAATCAAGTAAATACATCGATCATTATGCCTGCTGCACCTATAACAGCCTCCCCACATGAAGACTGTTTTTGACATTGCTGACTGACTGTAGCTAAAGCATTAAAAGTGAGAGAAGTAACAAAAAATGGGTACTATCTCCTAGTATGGCTTTAAAGTGAAATTAGTCTTGACGTATCACAAGAAGTAAGGCAAATACGAATCAAGATGGCTTTGGCAACCAGATAGCAGTCCAAAAGTGATGGTTTAAAATTGCTTACCCTGCAATTGTGAACCACGGTGGTGGTGCTGTGGTAGCATTGTCGCCTAACAGTAAGACGCTGTCCGGTTTGATTCTCAGCTAAAGCGTCTTCTGCGTGGAGACCTGCGTGAATGGGCGTACCTTCATTGAAGGTTGTGCATCAGGGCTGGTAACTCGGCACGTAAAACTCAACTACCAATCATTAGCGGATCGGAGTTCCTCTGTGGCGACCCCTAACCGGGAAAAGCCGAAAGACACAACAACATGTAGTGGAACAATTACAAGACACACACTTATCAGCAACTGCCAAATATATGCAGTAAGTTATTCAAACTGCTAACAGTATGATTCTGACTACCTCACTGATTACTTCCTATGGGACCACACTGGACTTCTGAACTTTGACCAATCATTAGGGAATGTAAAACGTGCTCATATGAATTTTATATTATCAAACATGAATGTGGAAAGAACTCACTACATTGCTCTAAATGGTGGGTATTGGCATAACTGTATGTTAGTCCCTTCAGCTGACCCCCTACACTACTACTCAACTCACCTAATTCACTGATTTTGACTTAGTGAATAGGAATAGGTTCATCAATCTGTACTTGGCATAAGTATCTGGAAAGTCTTGTCTGGGTTAGCAGTGTTAAGAATGACTTTTGAGTGCTACCTAGATTGAAATTAAGTACAATTATTCAATAAGGAGCCATTTTAAGCAAGGCTACATTGCTGATACGTTAATTAAAAAAATAAAAAAATCAATAGGGATATAGAGCAGTATAAATCCAAAAAGGCATATCTTATTAAGAATAACTCAAAATTCGGGGGGGGGGGGAGTAAAGTACACTTGTGTAAAATCTTACATAACAGTAGATGTCCTTTCCTTCACTGTTGCAGTATTCTTAATGATAGGGATTCCCTGCCTTGTGAAGCCCAACGTCCATACAGAATACAAAAGCCTACTGTTGCTTTAAGGTATGCAGAACGTCACACATATGACCCTCACATAGTGTAGGACATAAAGCTGATGTCCAGATGTACCATCCCCAGACTGGGAGAGCCCCAGAAGGAACACAAGTCCAAGGAAAACCAAGAGGTAACTAGTACATCCAGGAAGGAAATGGACCAGGGGGAGGAGGGAGGGAGTGAATACTGTGACAGTGAAAGAAAGGACATCTACTGTTATGGTAAGATTTTACACAACTGTACTATGTCCTTCTATTCACTGGCTACAGTATTCTTAACCATTGGAAGATTGCCAAAGCTCAAGAAACAACTCGGGTGGAGGAAGGATCAGCATAGCTCTCCAAGATGCCATGAAGGATGGCCCTAGCAAAACCAGCTCTAGCTCTGGAGATTCCACCCAACTTGTAGTGCTTGGTAAAAGTATGAACAGAAGTCCAGGTAGCTGCTTCAAGAACAGAGTTAGCATCCAACCACTTGGAAAAAGTACCAGAAGAAGCCACAGCTCTAAAGAATGAGCCTTTACAGAAGAAGGAAGGCTCTTCCCTTGAAAAGTATAACAAAAAGAAACCGCCTTTGACATCCAAGAAGAAATAATTTGCTTGGATACAGCTAAACCCATGGACCTCAAATGAAAGGAAACAAACAACTGATCAGATTTTCTAATAGTCTTATCCAAATAAAATCGGAGTTGTCTATGCACATCCAAAGTATGCAGCACCCTTTCACTGGCAGATTGTAGACAGGGGGAAAAAGTAGGCAAAATGAACAGACTGATTAAGTGACAACTCTAACCACCTTGGGCATAAAAGAAGGATTAGTACGCAAGGAAACCCTGTCCTTATGAAACACCGAAAAAGGAGGACAAGTCATAAGGGATTGAACCTCAGACACTCGTCTAGCAGAAGTAAGGGCCAAAAGTCTTCCAAGAGCAATGTTGCAAGGAAGCAGAAGCAGCAGGCTCAAAAGGACCTGTGTCAACCTTTACAAAACAAAATGTATTTATTTATTTTACATTTGTTTACCGGGATAGTCCGACTGGATATATGCCCATTTTCAGTGGAGGCCCAGGGAGAAAAGCTCCAAAAAGACATTCAACACACTGTTACATTTTTACAGTTTAAAACACAAAATAAAACACAAATAAAAGGATTTCTACAAAGATGTAAACAAACACAAAAACAGATACACAAACAAATTATTACATTTTTACTCAGATGGAAAAATTCTAGACAATGTTTTTAAGAATGATGGGGTATTGAATGCCTAGTATGCTAACCTGGTGGTATATATCCAAGGACAGCATAGGATTTATATGTTAAGAAACAAAGTATAGGCAGAAGTCTTCTGTGTGCACAAGAGTGATGGTTAGAGTTAGTCTGGATTAGGACAAGGACACAGCCATCGTTTTTTAAAGTAGTGAATCAGGCTTTTCTTGAATTGAGGTAGAGAGAGTTCAAATATAAGATTAGCAGGAACAGAATTTCAAGTTTTGCCAACAGAGTTAGCAAATAGAGATTTACCGGCTGTGTTGTTGGATTTGAGAGTTTGAATTAGTCTTTCAGATGAACAGAGTGCACTAAGGTTACTGTAGGGGGCTGATGAGGTTTTTAAGTACTGGTGTATTATCTGGTTAGTACACGATCTTGTGTGCAACTATTAGTTGGTTAACCAAGCCATCCTAGTACATTTAGCTTATGACAGTGATAAGTTAAAATTAAAATTAAGATCCCAGGGAGGAGGAACAGGCTTCCTGGGAGGCCTAATATGAAGGACGTCTTTAAGGAATTGTTTAGCTTCAAATCTAGAAGCTAAAAGAGGAGATAATGGCAGACAAGCAGAGACAGCAGATTTGTGGGCCTTAACAGAATAATAGGTCAAACCAGCATTGAGCAATTCACACAAATAAGAAAGAACCATAGAAACATATACAGTAAGTGGATCCAGGTTACTAGTGAGACACCAAACAGAAAAACCTCTTCCATTTTGGATAAGTAGGATTTCCTAGTATTAGGTTTCCTGGCCTCTTGGAGGACCCTAAGCACATCTTCAGGAAAAGGGTATCTATGTGGAATCAAAATCCTATCACCCAGGGGGTCAGCTGAAGAGTGGACAGGTAGGGATAGATGAGAGATCCCTTGTCTTGTATGAGTAGGTCCACCCTGTGAGGTAACTTGTTATGATTGCCTTTGGCTAAGACAGAACTAATGCTATCTCAACCAAAAGGGGGTCGCCAACAAAATTTTGGGAGCATCCTGTTGAATTTTGAACAGGACATTTGGAATAAGAGGAAGGGGAGGGAATGCATAAAGAAACATCCCCTTCTAAGAAAAAGAGAGGGCTCCCACCTTCTACACCAGAGGACCTGGTGCTCTGGCACAAAATAGAGGAAGTTGTCTCTTCAGAGGGGAGGCAAATAAATCTACTTGAGGAGTACCCCACAGGAGGACAATGCCCAGTAACACATTCCTGTGAAGCATCCATTCCTTGGATTGAGTTAAGGAACTGCTAGGAGTGTTTGCCACACTGTTTTGACCTGAGGGAATGTAACCTGCCTGAAGAGTCACTTGATACTGGACAGCAAGATCCCATACCAGGAGTGCCAACCGGCAAAGAAGGTAAGATCTCATTCTCCCTGTTTGTTTACATACCACATATCACTGTGGTACTGTCTTTAAATACCTTGAGAGGTCCTGGGGAGAAAAGAGGATGAAAAGCCTGAAGAGACAACATAAGAGCTCTTCTCTCTTTGACACTGATGTGCTCCTTCTGTTGAAGAGGTGACCACACCCCCTGTACCTTTAGGAAGCCAAAAGCTGCTCCCCATCCCATGTCTGAAGTATCTGTGAACAGTTCATGAGATGGAAGAAGGGGATGAAAAGGGATCCCTGGATTTAGAGACAACCAGTTAGGTTCCTTCTTGAGACAAGGTAGAGGAAGAACAGGAAGTACAAAGTCTGGAGCATGGACATGTTATAGCCAAACTGTCTTCAGGAACTACTGAAACTTTCGCATATGGAGTTTGGCCAGAGTGAGCATAGGGATGAATCCTAGAGCTCTCAAACTCCCTGGCTGTAATAGAGGAAGTAGATTTTGAAAGAAGGAGATGAGAGTTAAGACCTTGGGAAGAGGCAGGGATGCCAGCACAGGCACCAACTGAATCCTACAACCTAGAAAAACATGATCCTGAGAAAGAATCAGATAAGACTTCTTGAAGTTTATTGTGAACCCCAGGCTCTGAAAAAAGGAAATGGCAAAATGAAGATTTTACAGCAGGATCTCTGCAGAGGAGGCCTAAATCAGTAGGTCATCCAAGTAAAGAAATACTTGGATCCCCTGAATCCAGCAAAAAGCAATCATAGGAATGGGGCACTTGGTGAAATACCCTTAGGGGCAGTAGAAAGGCCAAAGGGCAAAACACAGAACCGAAAATGCCAGGTAGCAACAAAACAACACAAAAATGTCCTATAAAGGGGATTGATCGGAATATGGAGATAAGCATCTTTGAGATCCAGAGACACCATATAAGCCTGGGGAAGTAAAAGAGGAAGCAGAGTCTGAAGGGACAACATTCGAAAAGTGGGCACCTGTAGAAGGTATTGAGATGAGAGAGGTCTAGAATTGGTCTCTAGGTACCCTCTTTTCTGGAACTACAAACATTCAGGAGAAAAACTCCTCCTTTGGGACACAGGCATCTTTTGAATAATAACCTGAGTCAAAACTTCTCGAAGTACCTCTGGGGATAAAAGGAAGTTGATCCTGAGGAGGCTGAGGAATGCCCATAAAAGGGGGATGGGATTTCCATGCCATGAAATACCCTGGCGAATAATGGACATAACCCAAGAATCCTGAATAATTTGAAGCCAAACAAACAGAGATAGTAAGGTGAAGAGCAAGAGGAACGAGGCTGGGAAGAGATAGTCAGACAACACCTGGTTGGTCTGAAAAGGAAGACCTGACTCCCTGAAGTCTGAGTAGCCTTAGCAGGAAGATCCCATTTGTCAGTCTTTTTGTCCTTAGGAGGAGGACAAGATTGCCTATGAACAAAGGGTGGCTTACTGGTGTAGTTTCTTTGAAATTTAGGAAAAGGAGATACAAACACTGTTCCTGTAAGGCCTTCTCCTTACCCTGAAGGGACTTAAACAAACCAGAAGTAACTTCCCCAACAAATGTTTGTTACCAAGAGGGGCATCCATCAACTTAGCCTTGATATCATCACGCAATGGTTGAAGCTGAAGCCAAGAGTACCTCATCACTGACCCAAAAGCAGCAGCCCTGGAAGAGGAATCTGCTGCATCATAACTACACTTGATGGAATGATGAACCACCTGTGAGGAAGTCCCTAATAGGAAAAGAGCAGAAGTTTTTTTGTCTTCACAATCTGGGAGATCAGAAATAACCTGAGAAAGAAGAGGCAACACATACCTGGACATATGGGTCTGATAATTAATAGCCCTAAAAGCCAAGGTGTAAACCTTCTTACCTAGCCTTTCCGTGGTTCTGCTGTTTTTATCATAAGGCAGTAACTTTGGCAAAAAAAGCAACTGAGAGGGCTTGTCAGGGGCTACAGACACTACTGGGGGGTCAACAGCAGGACACCTGTACAAAACGTTACAGTCCTCAGGTAACTTATAAAACCTATCAGGCTTTTTGTGAGCTGGGGACAGAGAATCAGGAGCTTTAGAGACATTAGAAAATGCATCCAACAAAGCAACCAAAATGGGAGAAATAGCAGAAGGTTTCAGAGGTTCTATCTGCAGCAGCTCACAGTACCTCTTATGGATGCCACAGATCTAAGCACAATCCCATTTAAAAAATGCCATCATCCTGGAGATTGTGTCCCCAAAAGAAATTTCTTCAAAGGGAGTTTCATGGTTGTTAGATTTCTCTTCTTCTGATTCATAATCCAAAGGAAAATGAATCTGGAAGAGTAAGCAAGGGATTCCTCATCAGAATCCAACTTCTCCCCAGAGGAATCCTGTTCCCTGGGCTGTTTAAAGGGGAGTACAGGACCAAGGGGGGCTGGAACACAACCCCCATGAGGAGGTTTTAATGCCATTAAATCATTAAACAAACCCTGAGTGAAGGCCTGCAACTCACTCTGAGGATCCCTAGCGGCAGAAGAGATATGTTTATTTTTTGTGTGTTTTCTTTAATGAGACGCCTGCACTGTAAAATTTAGAGGGCTCTGACCCAGGACGGCATTCAATAACAGTAGTTGGGACTTCTTCCCTGACTAAAATCTGAGGAACACCCTTAGACCCCTTGGAAATAATCAACTGTGGCTCCCCCTAAAATGTCCAAAACGGATGTCTGCAAAGCCTCATCAGAAGTGCTGAAAGGCAGGTCCCCCACATCTTCCAACCTGGTCACCACAGAGAAATCCAACAGCAAAGCTGGGTGAACCTCCAAGTTCTCACTGACCTTGGGAGAAATGTATGGCAGAGGCTGGACAGCAGAAGATGCCGGTTTGGCTTTCCTAACCTTCTTCTTTCCTAATGGCTGACTCTCAGAATGGGAAATTCCTTCCATTGTATCCTTAGCAAGAAGCTTAAGTAGCTAATTCTCTAGATACAAAGCAAGGGAAGAAAGCCTACTTCTCAGAGTCTTCAGAATGAAAGTTTGACAAATACAGCAGGCCGTATGGTCGTGAAAGGCTCCTAGGCAAAATAAACACTGGTCATGGTGGTCTTTAAGGGGAATTGGTCTCCCACACTAAAATTTACCCTTCCTGGATGACAGTAAACCCCAGCAGCAACAAAAAGTCACGAAAATACAAAACACCAATGGGGCACTTAGCTACAAAGACTCAGAGACCAGCAAACAGGACGTAAGTGTTCTGACTGATGATTGGAAGATGCATTCAGACTGGCTGAAAAGACACATGCATACAGACTGATGATCAAGAGAGGCATTCTGACTGGCGGCAAAGAGGTTCTGAGGATGGTACATCCAATGTCACCTTTATGCCCTACGCTATGCAAGTAGCATACATGTGACATTCAGCGTACCTTACAGCAACAGTAGGCTTTTGTACACTGGGCGGGCATTGGGCTTCATGAGGCAGGGAATACCAACAGTTAAGAATACTGGAACCAGTGAATGGAAGGACATCATCTGTTATTCATAACACAGACGAAAGCAAAGTTGTGGCTGATTTTTACAGCTAGGGATATAACAGGATGATTCAGAATTATCTTGAAGATTTGCCCCTACTCAGACTTTTAGAACGTCTGGCCAAGGGTTCATCTCGGACAAGAGACACACGACCCTTGGAGGCTACAGTTCTGGAGGCAAGGCCAGATATTTCCCCCATCAGGTTTCAAATGTATTATCAGAAGAAGGGAAATCGAATAGAAAGTAACGACAACAGAGCATTCATTGTTAGTAATGACCCACAATGGATACAAAATTTTCAACTGTAACGAGACTGACATCTCACTTGACCATTTTTTCCTATTTGAAACGGGTTTTAGACTCGCACTGAAAAAAGCATTTGGATACAGCTGATGCAAGTGTGGAGTTAAATTTATTTACAAGGGAACTACATTTGGAAATACATTTTAACAGCAAGGATGGGGCTGTTTTTAATTCAGAGAAAAGGGATCTTGGAAGGAAAGGTACCTCAATCCAGTACTGTATACTTTAGTTAACATATCTGAGACAGCATGTATGGAAGAGAATTATAATTTAGCATCATCTAATAACAGGTCCAGGAAATATAATCTGTCAATGGAACAGGCACATTTTGACAGAAATCAGTACTGATAGATCCATTAGACTTACCATAACCAGATAAAGGGGGTGGCCTGGTAATATATGATGCTTTAAATTATTCAAGGGCTATGATGACTATACTACATAACAATGAAACCTGTATGCCTGTGTATCATGGAATCAGGTGAACATCACTTACATGAGGATAAAATTGCAAGCAGTGCCCTTATATTTTTGAGGGAAAACCAACTTTGGACATTATAGGCCATATTACCTTCATTTTACAAAAGGGCAATTAACTAGAGGGGTGGTATATATTGCTAGGTGTACCCAATGTCCGTCATTTTACACTGGGAAAACAGAAAAGTCCCTCAGAAAAAGGATGTATGAATACATATATGACATAGTTACACATAATACTAATACTGCCCCATATAAACATTCTATTGCATGTGCAGGATCTGACAGATTCAGGCTTGCTGTTATAGAAAGGGTACAAATGGACTCCACGGGGGAAGAATGCGAGTTGAAAAGAACACTGGGAACTTTCATGGCAGTTAACAGCCAGTTTTCCATTGGGCTGGGACTTAATGAATACATATCAATTAAAGCAGTTTTGAAACTCTGGGTAGCTAATCTATGAATTTAAATACGTGTTTAGAGGACATGTTTTGTATATATTAGTGTCTGAAAGTTTTAAGTTGTTATTTATTGATTTGCAATAAATGTTTTGTTAGATATTTTATTAGAAATTTTTACTAACTAGAACAATTTTTAAAATAAGCTTTTCAAAACAAGATTTACAATTCCATTGATAACGAGTACACTTATCTGACTGATTAACAGGATATTTGGGGCTTTGATTACAAGAGGAAATGACATCATGAATTATTTTTTCCAAACACCTTTACTGAATTATCACACATGACATAGGCACATTTACATTCGTATAAAAGTAATTACACTATAATTAACATAAACATTTCACTTCACATATATTACTATACATCACATAACCTAAGCAACATTATATAAATTATTCAATTCCTGCCTTTTTTTTTAAACAAACATCTTTATTAAACCATCACTTACTATGTAGGCAGCCATACATTTATAAAAATGAAAGACATTATGACTTCTTAGTGGTTCTGAGGAAGTCCCACATATTGGGAAAGTGCTAAACCTTTCTATTATTTTCTAAAAGTAAACATCGGTCTGGTTACGTGCATGATTATGTACATTACCGGACAATTTTCCAGTACTGTTGGTTTCATTTCTGCCGAATGCTCACTACGCTACATTATGGGTTTTGAAGTTTTTCCAGTGAGTAGAATGCTCACTTTGTCAGTTTGGACTATTAAGACAGACTTTTGAGTGCTACCTAGATTGAAATAAAGTACAATTCTTGTTCAATAAGGAACCATTTTAAGCAAGGCCACGCAGCTGAAATATTAATTAAAATTATAGAAAAATGGCTTTTTACTAAATTTTTTCTTTACAGAAGCTTCAGACTCTTTTTAATTTCTCCAAATCGTTTGGGTTTTTAATACAATGACGTGAATGGATCCCATTCCTAAGTCAAATTATGATTAAAATTCATGAAATTAGTATTGTTAGAATCTTTGATGTCAGCCAAAAGTGCTCTTCGCAACACCCGCAACGTGCCCAGTAATGACTCCTCCTGCAATGCATACAGGGTTACATGAATTGGTAACACATCTAAATACGATTGTAGATTCTTTTTTATAAGACTCATTGCTCCTACTACTATTGGAACTGTCTGGGTATCTTTCTTCCACATTGCTCTCGTTTCTGCCTGCAGATCCTGGTATTTTTATGACTTTGTCTCTCTTTGTACACAACACACTGTAGTCACTGGGTATGGTATTTTCAATAATCAATGCTAGTTTTGTCTTTTCATGGACCGCTATATCTGTTTTTCTAGAATCTATCTTTTGAACCGTCGGTAATGGATGACCCCATGGGATATAAACTTCATCATTTTCTATGATGCTTTGTGGCTCATGTTTCCAGTGTTTTTCAGCCACTTCAGTGCTATAATGTTCCCACAATTCCCAGTGCAACAATCTCGCCACATTATTATGGTTTTCAGTAAAAAGTCCTTCTGCCATTAGTATGTCACAACTAGCAATGAGGTATGCAACTGTTTCCAATTCTGTTTTACAAAACCTACATTTGTCTGTTTCTCCCATATGTTCAATAGACTTTGTAAACCAACGTGTCTTGGGCCACCAATATTAACCTTTCAACTCTTGGTTTAAATTTGCCTCTCCTTAACCATTCCTGCATTCATTCCTGATCAACATGAGGTTCTTCCAGATGTTTTCTATACTTGCAACTATATTTATGCATTTTCCACATTTTTTACCTTCTCATCTGATCCTTCACCTTATATTCTCTCTCTTGTTTTTTTTGACACATTCAGCTGCTGCCTGATTTTTATCTACTTCTGGTTTGATTTCCATTCCTGTTTGATGCCGATATGCTTCTGCTAGATTAAGCAGAGAAGCCATCTTAGATTTATTCTCGTCATGTTTCAAAACTTTCACTACATTTGGGTCTTGTGAGGTCAGCAGATATATGTGGAGTCCCATGATTGCAGATCTATACATATAATCATTTTCAAGGAGGCCCATCCCTCCTTCGGAATGGGGAATATATAATTTTGGTATGCACTGATTTTTATAAATCATTTGGTGAGATCTTTGCGAAAACTCTTACCTCCATATTAACATTTATTGAACCGAACATGTATGTTTATTGTGCTCTAATATTAATATTGCTTCTGCCACACTAGATTGTGCTTTGCTCACACCTTGTTTTGGACTTTGTTATATATATTTTTGAGTATGTAACTGATTAAGAAGATTAACCTATTTCTGAATAGTGGCTAGCTAAGTGCAAAGACATGCTCTAAACAAGACTGGGCTGAGTAAAACTGTATAGAAACACGCCATCAGTACTGGACAGGCCCACAAGGAGATATTCTACATCTACACAACGCCTCTAAAGGTTATCAAGGCAAGAAAGACAATACACTTGTTCAAAAAAGGGACAGCACAATAGTCAGTGTGTAAAGGGTTTAAGACCCCTATAGCCAGTCCATGTTCAGACTAGTTTTGTGAGAAGTCAGTCCAGGATGATGGGATTACAGGACTAAAGACTAAGTGCATCCAAGCCTGGATGAAGAGAGAGAATTTTGATATACTTTGACTTACAACACTGGCCTACCCAACAGAGTAGTTTATGATCCATTTACTCCTATACAGGGCTCTAGGGAAGTCAACACATGCTGCAGAACGCAACAGGAGTAAAAGAGAGAACCAGTGCACTGAAGGGATAATAGCGCATCCCAGGTCGAAGGGATAATAGTGCATTCCAGGTCTCACACACACACACACACACACACACACACACACACACACACACACACACACACACACACACACACACACACAGAGGCATGTCACATGCACTATGTAGAGGATAACCAATTCACCTAATTGCATGTCTTTGGGATGTTGGGAGGAAATTTCAGTACCTGACAAAAACCCACACAGCGACAAGAAAATATGTGACAGAAGTGGGCACTCCAGCTAGGAAATGAACAGATAAACCTGCAGCTTTCAGGCAGCAAAGCTAACTACTGCCCCATGGCTTAGTGGTTAAATACTGTGACTATAGTGTACAGAGTCCAGGGTTTAAGCCTTGCTGAGGCAGTTTGTTTGGGTGGGAGGTTGGTGTAATGGTTAAGGTGCTTAGAAATGTGCTGCCCTGTATTTCTAATGGAGTCACAAAACACCATAAGGTTGGAACCAAGTGAGCAGGGTTCAGGAACGTAAGTGAGTAGTTAAAATAACTTGCTGTTACAAAAGCAATGAGGGCAGTATGCAATAAGAGAGCAGCTAACCAATGATGCCATCTATGACAACTGCATCATGACCAACATTTACCAAACTGTAGAAATTATGAGTCAGCAATATACTGAGATGGCAATCAATGGGAGTCATAACACCATGATCTACTCTAGATCCTCAGCAGTCTATTAAAGAGGATAGAGACTGATGAAGCACAGAACCCAGTTAGGGACTGGGGGGCTTCTGGAAAAAGCTAATACATACAGAGAGGCATATGCTAAACAAGGCTACCAAGCCTCAGGCACATAATGCTGGCATTATCCAATGAGAGAAAAAGAGTAAAGAAAGGTTCAGGTAAAGAGTAAACAAACAGAAGTATTTGCTAATATTATACTATTAGGTGAATGGGCTGAGAAGAGGCATACAATCTTAAATAACAAACCATGGACTACTGTGTCACACACTGGAAAAAGGAGCAGCCCAAATTAACTTCAGATTTCTCAGATCATTAAAGTGACACACACAGACTAATACAGCAGCTAAATAGTGTGACTTAACTTATGTATTCAGTGCTAAAGATAACCGACTAGCCTTGCAGAAATAGGCAAAGTAATTCATTTTTAGATGATTCCAGTGTTTAGATATAAATCACAGCACTGTCTATTCACAAATACAGCTTGGGCATCTATTGAGGCCTGTATGGGGAGAGTAAGCATGTCTATACTAAGGGAAGTGGGGCAGACCAGGTCATAAAATGCCACAATCCCCTCAGACAATTAGTGGTAAAGCACAAAGCAACCCCAAGGTGAATGTGTGTGCATGTGCTTGTGTGTGCTCAGTTTACCAAGCCACAAACATGGTAGCCTTCAACCATGGATGCTTGAAAGCATGCACTTCCCACAAGGAAGGTACAATGGCCCCTGTGGAGACGTGGGCAATATGTTCTCTACACCAGGACGGGTTAAGAGCTATAATAGAAATGTCCATATTACCAGAATGCCAGTGAGGGCACAAACTACCTTTACATGTGTTTGAACAACTACCCCTCTGCACAGCTCTCTTCTCTGTGCTGGGGCTACTCAGTACAGGGGGAAAAGAATAGGCTCATGTCTGATGGGGAAACCTTGATGGGTTGTAGGCACAAAGGCAAAAGCCAAACAGAAAAAACACATTTAAAATGGAAGAGCTCTATTAACTAAAGTGCAAGCTCATTGGCTGCTTATCTTTATTTCAAAGTATGGATAAAGACTTTGCTGTTGTTATTTTTTACTGCCAGTGACCTATTTGCTTTCAATTCTACAATAATACGCGAGTGTCAGAATGTAAATAAGAAAAACATGGTAACAAGCATAATTAGCTTTTTTGTAGGGCTCACAGCAAGAAACACACACACACACACACACACACACACACACACACACACACACACACACACACACACACACACACACACAAAATTTAGAGAAAAAGTACATTATACAGTGCACATAAAATTCTGTAACGGATTATGTACTTTGCATTTTTAGTCAACTTATCTTAATTAAATTCAGCTGCATTTTGGAATTAAGTTAAATTCTCTTCAGAAACCTAAACCTCTGAAGCTTCATGATATTTGTTTAACAAAACAATGTAATAAAATGAAGTGTGTGCTAAGAATGCTATAAACAACTTTGACATTTACTAAACTTTGGACATGTGGAATCTCATGGCTGAAGAACAAGCAGCAATGAACTGCTATTCATAATTTCCACCAGCAGATGGCAGAAGATGGCCACTACACTAATGAGAACACATGCCGAGTACATCAGTGCCTTAGGCAGTAGGGTTCTTAATGCTTACCGAGATGCACTATTTACATTCCTTGTTGTGACTAAGCTGAAAACGGTGTTCATGCCTCTCAACCTCTTAAAGCAAGGATTCTGAACAAAATCAGAACAAAGTCCCAAAATCAAGGACAGATTAAACTCATAGACTTACAAAATTGCTAAAAAAACAAGTTTTGTATTAGTATGCATTTCCTGAAGGACAGGATATCAAGTCTGAAACTCAAATGCCTGCCACTGTCAGAAAACCTTAAATTTTAAGAAAAGACCAAAAATATGAGGCAAAAATCTGGACATTTTGTGCAAGTCTGGAGAGGTGAAAGGCATGATTCAACTTGCCTTTTTTTTCTGCTCATAATACAGACTTATAGGAATTGCACTCCTTTGCAGTTCACTAGCAAACTCTAAAGGAATTTCTCACACCATGTAACTTTCTATTACTCATGCTGTATAAACTTACTTCTAATATTCATAACAGACTATCAGTCATGCACATTTAACAACAGCTGCAAGTGATAGAGCATATTTTAATATTTCTGCTCCTGCTTACTTGGAAAAAGCCTAGTGTTTCTTAATATAGACTGCGGAGAGAAGCTTCCAGCAACCATATTAGATCACGACAATGTTTTTAGCAATTATCCAAACATACTTAGAGCTTTATGAGAGTTCTTGTTTAATCTCATGTCAACACCATTCATAACCAAAATGACAGCAACCCCAGTGCCTTGCTACTAAACCACTAAACTACTACTATGACTTAACCTCAAAAAGACAACAGATCTAGACACTCAATTTTAGTGAAGTACACACACGTGTGTGTGTGTGTGTGTGTGTGTGTGTGTGTGTGTGTGTGTGTGTGTGTGTGTGTGTGTGTGTGTGTGTGTGTACACCATCACATAATAATGGCAGGATGTATAATCTTTTAATGTATGAATTTGAATCTACAGTTAAGATTCTGAGTGCCTACCATGCTGTGTAATCAGTGTCTGGCTCTCAGCAGCAATGTAGTTTTCTTACAATTTATGAGATCAAAATGCATACAATTAAACGAAATTCTGAAAATCTAAGTACAGACCTCCACTCTGCCTTGTTGTGAAGAAAGGAATTGCATTGCTCTGGCAGCTTGCTGTCATTTGACATGGACTCCAGCGTTACAAGAATCTGTTTAAAAGACGGCCTTTTCTGAACAGAAAAAGAAAAGTTATATAAGCACTTCGAAAAAAAATCAACTTATGAGATGTTTGATGCTAAATGGAAAGTAAACACAGATGTTTTCTGCAAGATGTCTAAAATTATTTTTACAAAAATGACTAAAATTGAAAGGTAAATGCTGCTGTTCAGCTATATTAAATTAACTCTACACAAAAACCCTACACATTAGTACAGACATTATTTTTATTTAAAGGATTGTATTGTTACAAACATTAGAAAAATAACTACATGTTTTGATGTGGAACTAAGTTCTAACTAAGGTTTTACTACAACTATCCTTAATAAGTCTGTGTGACTTAAAATTTCCTGGCAGAAGTCACCAATGACATAACAGCACACCCCTGCCTTCTTTGAGAAAAATAGAAGCCATGTACAACTAACAATAGCACTGACCCTATTATGTGTTCTGTTATTAAGGGGGCCACAGTGTTTTGTTCTCCCACAGCTACCCTTTCAAAAAATGCACAGGTGCAGAGGTTGAGGGGTGTACAAGTACTATTTTTTTTAAATGACTAAGTGCACAGCCTATTAATGTAAAACAGGCATTCTGAAAGCTCACACAGAGCAGTCCCTTGCAAGATGGAATTCTCAAAGTTAAAAGGGGGAGGGGGCAGGTATAGTAAAATGCTGCCAAGTGCCAACATGTATAAGGCAAGTCCTACATCAGTTACAAAAACTACTGCCAACTGTTTAATTTGACGGCTGCATCTCAGTTAAGCAATAAGAAGCCACACATTACATCTGAATGACTTCTAGTACTGAGGAGTAGAAAGAGAACATGACGGACATGACATATGTAGTATTCACAATGCAATGACACAAACCAGAAAAACATAACTGGTATCTCTGGAGTTACTGTGGTGCAAAATGGCACGAACTTGTCATTTTAATTTTCACTGCATGAATATATGAAGCTCATGCCAAGCTTAGGGACTACAAGTGGGAGAAAACAGAACTAATTCCTTCAATGATCTTAATTTATTTCACTTCAGCTGCTTGTGTAATGAAATAAGTCTTGTACATTTTGATATATATCAATAAAAATGCCTGCAAATCATTCTTCAGATTAGATAGTAAAATGTCCATTAACACAAGGATGAGATGCCTGCACATGTGTTAGAAGACCAAGTAGGTGGCTGGACAAGGAAGCTTACATTTTGCACTGTCAAAGAAGTGATTTGACCAAAACTACATACATAATGCAGTAACTCCAGTGCTGTAACAGTTTGTCACTTATGTAATGCTGTACCCATATATATGATGGTCCTTACAAATACATAAACTTGTATGTTGTTTTTGTTCATCTGCAGCAGTTATTTCTGGGAAGGATATCAGGATACAGTTCCATAATAAATCCTTCTATGTGACCCATCTGATCACGAAAGGGTTCGCATCAAGATCTAAGGATGTAATGGTGCCCCTCTACTCTTCCCTCATCAGACCCATTATTGAGTACAATGCACCAATTGGTATGTACCTGGCTAGACATCTCCAGCAGCTGGAGAGACCACAGAGGTACCTAACCAAGAGGATTACTGGCCTCAAACAGGTGCCCTATGCAGCATGATTGAAAAAGCTAAGACTGTTCTCTGTTGCATACCGCTTTCTCAGAGGCGATCTCTGTCTAACATACAGAGCCATGTCCAACCCAGAATTGCTGAACGTGCTCCATCTTAGCAAAACCAAATCTACTCGAGCTACACGCTCTAGGGATATAAACCTCAACACAACAATGAATAGAACATGCTGGAGGGATAGATTCCCTTCGTAGAGACTTCCCTTACTATGGAACAGGGTCCCGATCTTCATAAGACAGAGCCCCTCACTATCACTCTTCAAGAGGAACCTTGATGAGTGGATGGGTAACAGAAAGTTCACACCGGGGATCACACCAACAGCACTACTAGATAGGGGCCAAGGGTACTAGCTGCTAGTACAAGGGTCTAGGGAACTACTAAAGGGGCGGTGAATACCGCACAACGTGGCTGGGCTAATATATGCCTTCGGGCAGATAGCCCAATACCAACCTATGAACCTATAAGCTGTATTCAGTTTCAGTGACCTTGATTTTCCATTTTTCTGGGAAAAATACAAGTAAATCCAAGATATGCTTAGTGACACACAACACTATAGAGTTATTGATAAGAAAGAAATTGACTTGATCAAGTGCGCAATAACTAGGACAGTAAATGACTTAGTAATAGAACAAATTATTACCAATGAATTAGCTAAATTCCTCGAAGTTGAGTATCCTACTATACCATCAATACAAGGTATACCAAAAGTACATAAAAATGCTTATAATCCCCCTCTGAGACCAATAGTCTCAGGTAGAGGTTGGAGCACAGAGCCCTTTTCTTTATATGTGGAAAAGCAGCTTAGACCAATATTAGATAGAAATAAGACCATACTTAGAGATACTAAACAGTTTTTGATGGATTTGTACACTTTTAGTAGCACAACCCTGATGGAAATGGATATGATGTTTGTAACATTAGACGTGCAGTCACTATTTACGATGATCCCTAATGATATGGGTATTGAATTCATTAAAAAGTATCTCACTAAACACAGTGAATACTTACATCAAGGATTAACCTTATATGTTTATATCTTGAAATTATCCTTGAGAATAATGTATTCGTATTTGACAATACCATGTATATTCAATGTGATGGCGTAGCTATGGGCACTTCTTGTGCCAATAGCTACGCCAACATGTTTTTAGCTCAATGGGAAGAGGAACATCTTTTTTTGAAACCTTGGTTTGAAACATGTTTCTTTTTATCGTCGTTTTGTAGACGATATTTTTATCCTCTGGAGAGGAAATGAACAAATTTTGAACGATAGTATAAAGCAAATGAATAATATGACTGCATGTCTTAAGTTCACATCTAACATTTCACATAATAGGATTGAGTATTTAGATGTCTTTGTTGAAAGAGTGATGAATACGTCTATTAATACAGGAGTTCATAGAAAGAAGTGCTATAAAAACACACTCCTTCATAGAGGTAGTATCCATCCTCATTACACCTTCAACAACCTTATTAAAGGGTAAGGTATGAGGATTTCATGTCTTAATGCTACACAAGAAGGATACAGACATGAAATTGACCAATTTAAAAATAGGTTGTCTAAGCGTGGATACGAACTAGATGAAATAGAACGAGGGTTACAGAATATGGATTCAATGAGACACAACAGAGCTGCACCTTTCTACTCCAATAGAATAGGGGACAATGAAAGAAGGAACACTGAAATACCAATGTTCTATATGAAAGATAATCAAGATACTATGAATATTATACTGCAGTACTGGCGTATTCTTACCACAGACACAGGTTTAAAGAATATCGTAGGTGATAAACCTAGACATCAGTTTAAAAATAAACCAAGTCTTAAGAGACTGTTGTGCTACTGAGCAGGGACATCGAGCAAAAAACATCATACAGGAACTCATCCTTGTAGTAGATGTAATTTTTGTTCATATATAAACATAACAGATAGATTTGTGCATCCAGATACAGGCAAATCATATTATTTCAAAGTAACAGCTGATTGCAATACTATGCGCGTAGTATATTTAGCAATATGCCAACAATGTTCTTCATATTATATAGGCAAAACTGATCGGGCTTTGCCCTAGCTAAGCATGTACAGTCCGATGGCAGTGAGCATACATTTAAGTTTATGGTTATTGACATGTACCATCCTACTATTAGGGAAGGCAATGTGAGAAATGCCACAGAAAATAAAGAAGCAAGCTGGATTATTAGAATGAGGGCAGACAGAGGTAAAGGCCTCAATGAAAGAGCCTCGATTAAACCCATTCTAAATACTAGACAGCTTAGCATTAAGTAATGTGTAAATCTACTATTTAACATACAAAGTTTATTTCAATACTACATTACTAGTATAGAAAATTCAAAATTATTTACCTCCAACTCATTTTAATGGCATCATGGCTATTCATATGGTATGTTTTATGGTTAGAGATATTCTTAATGCCCATATATAACTATATTTTGCAGTAAATATGTCAATGCCCTTATACATGTTGAATCTTTTTATAAAGCACTATTTTAGTATTTGATACAGTTAGTCACTAAATATACACAGGAGCTTTTTGTTATCAAGTCTTGTGTATATTTAGTAATAGTCAGTAATAACTTGGTTATAATCCATAATTTATAATTTATAAACCAATTAGTATTTTATATGGTTGTTTAGCCTTTCTGAGAATCAACAGTAAGTTAATATATTTCTCCACAGCGTAATGTGAACCAATGTCACAATGAATTTAATGGGCTAATTTCATGTGTATGGTGTACTGAGTTTCTTAGCATGGTTTAGCGCTGGGCAAAAGTGAGAATTAGATGCTATCTAGCGAGTGCAATTCATTGTTTTTTTATTACTTTATGAAGTATTGGTACTAGTATGGCCAATATTTTAAATGTAACAAGTCACAGTCAGCAACGGACAATATTTATATTCATGAATAGTAAATTCTGATTTTTTTATTGTTTGAGCTGAAAAGTGGGAACACTGAGCACCTATATGTAATCCAACAAGAATATTTATACACATTCAAATGTTTTTTAAGCACTCCGTTAATGATAGTAGCAACAATATATCATTGCATCGTATTTATACATGTGTATACCTTTACATCATTGATGGAATGACTAAGCATTAACTTAACGCACTAAAGTTGCATCGATGTGAAATGATGCAGAGATGTTGGATATCATAATTGATTAGCGTGACAAGCCACAGGTAAATATTATACTAATATTATATTATCATTGTTGTATATTAATATTTATCCTGTGACTTGCAATATTTCAAGAGTATACACGATATTGCATAGTTTTATTTTATTTTTATTTTTTACATTCATATATATTTTTTATATTTATTTTATATATATATTCTTTGATTTTTAAGAGTGATCTTTGATTTCTGTTAAGGCCACCCATTTAATAGAGCCAGCGATAGATTTAAATAACTAATTGATCCGCTACAGAAAATGTAATATTGTAGCAGAATATTGTTCGCAATGAAGTGTATTAATAGATACAACATTCTTAAATAATGTAAAAGACAGAATGCATGTACTGTCATTCTAAGAAACTTTCAAATGTTTCAGTAACTTTAGATAATGCATTGAAAAAGTTAGTGTGCTTTTAAAATGTTAACAAGATGATTGATTTAATGTCACATGACTGCTATTTAAGAAATTGTTTGTGCAATGCGAATGTTTTATGGTCTGATGAAGCTGATAGTGAAAGCGCTTACCTAGTGCATGCCAAATAAAGGATTATATACTTTTTCATAGAACAAGACTGGATTATTGTAAACTCGGTAGTTGCCTTCTGTCGCGTTGTGTTTTTGGATGTTATTTCAATTGGTTTCGGATTAGCGCAGAAGCATTTACTCTGTTGAGTGCAGTTACTTTTGTTACAGTTAACATAAACTTGTATGTTGTTTTTGTTCATCTGCAGCAGTTATTTCTGGGAAGGATATCAGGATACAGTTCCATAAGCTGTATTCAGTTTCAATGACCTTGATTTTCCATTTTTCTGGGAAAAATACCAGTAAATCCCAGATATGGACTATCTGAGTGTTGGAAAAACAAGAGATTTTTCTTGGAATTTGGCATGTTAGGTTACAACACTCATTCGCCATATCCTATATTTTGTTTCACAAGTACTACTTTTACTACTTATAACACTGCCAGCTTACAGTTGAGTACTCTAGATATTTAATCTGCCTTAATTTTGTATTCATTTAGATGTACTAAACAGTTATAATGAAACCACTGTAAAGACAGAAAAGTACATTTAAAAAGTAAGGGTATAATTCCCAGATTTCATATGGTAGAAATGGAATTTCAGTTTTTTTGAGAACCATAAATCAGTCCCCCTGTTTAAATTCTTAGTAGCAAGAAGAAAATGGCTTCATCTTCTAGATTTATGCAAAACTGCCTTTTTGCTGCCTTTGTGGTGCTGAGCTTAGGGTGGCCACAGTGGTGCAGCAGTTAGTGTTGCCGCCTCACAGCAAAAGGTCCTCCGGTTCGATCCTCGGCTGGAGTGCCTTCTGTGCGGAGTCTGTATGTCCTCTCTGTGGTCGCGTGGGTTTCCTCCAGGTGCTCCGGTTTCCTCCCACATCCCAAAGACATGCTGTAGGTGGATTGGACACTCTAAATTGGCCCTAGGTGTGAGTGTGTGCCTTCTGTGGAAGGTTGGGTGCCGGGCTGGCAACTCAACACTGTAAAACTCCACTGCCAATAATGAGCAGACAGGTGATCTGCTGTGGTGACCCCTAACCAGGAAAAGCCGACAGAAGAAGAAGAAGAAGTGATGCTGAGCTTCTTTTCTAAGGACAGCTGTACACTGTACAGATGTACACTGTTTTTTTCAGCTATTCTGTGTTCTACGACAAAGTTACAAACCTAACAATCTGTAGAGGCCTTTTGGTCCTAGCAATGTTTAGAAAGTGGGGGGCAGTGGGCTTTTAGTAATACTGCCCCTTAGTTGTATGCTTTACAGGGGCTATACATTGCAGGCAGTACTACCCCAAAACAGATCATACAACAGAATGCAAGTATTTGTACCACAGTGAACTCTGTGCTGTAGAAGATCACAGTTTTAACAAGGTGAGGTAACAAACATATTTACAATCATGCTTCACATGTTTAGGTGTTCCCTTGCTGAAAGCTGATCATCAGATGGCTCTTAGGTGCTTATCAGTAAGTCATTCACCATCTGAAGTGCACAGTAATCTCATGCATACATCAGTGAAGTGGAATATTACAACCAATTGTCTTTAGTGGAGAGACATAGACGTCTTCAATGAAGAATGTTGAGGGATGTTGCTGTGGTCTGCCTACCACTTATTAGATGATGCTTTAAAAAACTCTCAAAGGTAAGCAGCTGCGAGCAAACAGTTGGCAGCAATAAGTTCAATATATGGATCAGCAGTTTTTGCCCACTTAAAATTCAATTTAGCTTTGCACCCAATATGTGAGCCAGATAACAATGGAAGATGTCAAGACCTGAATCCTGCCTTCACCTCAGCAGCTGTCTGCTGGTTCCATCAAAATAAATAATTAACCTTTGTAAACCACGTTTTGAAGTATCAAAGGAAACCTGTTTTTGCTCAGTTGAGTGTCAAACTGTTACATTTTAAACCAACTTGGTAATTAACTAAGTACATGGGATTAGAGAGGAAGCAATCTTTCAGAATGGGAAACTTATTTGCATGTACATATGGAAAGATGATTCATTACAGCAAACTAGTTTGGAGGTAAGGGGACACTAGACTCAGACAGTGAAGGTACGTTGTACATCTTAACACTTTTATTTAAAATGAGACTCCGTTCCAGTTACCATGATGACAAAAGCATAATGCTTGCCCTAGCTCACTGCCAGACATCTGATCAAACCAGACTCTTCAATTAGTTTCAATTAGTTTTGTTCAGTCAGAACAGCATATCCTCCATGCATTATCTGGGTAAATGAATTGGCAAAACTTGCAATGCCGAGTACTAGAATCTGGAGAGTGAATGGCCAAAAACCCCAGCTTACATATATTATGTCTGAGATTGCCATTTCTTGGAATAATGCCTTTTCTCCAAGATATGGTTGTCTTATAGATGACATATATAACCTCATGAGGTTGGGGGGAGGGGCTTGCCCAGTTTCAATAATCAAATTTAAATGAGAAAAATGATGTCATGTATCTTGAAAGTACACTTACCATAAAAGTAGATGTTCGAGTGTATTCACTGTTGCAGTCATCACATTTGGGTTATCTGCCTGCAGGTAGCCCTCAGTCGGCCCAAATATCAAAGTCTTGGGATTTCTGCGTCGGATGCTGTTGCCTCATCCATGATGTCAGGTCGTCAGGAGTATAAAACATGCAGCTGATGCAATTACATCAGTTTTTCTTGCCTCAGATGCCAGGAGCCCCCAAAACAGGAAGCAATCAAATGGTGTGGAACACCTCCAGTAAAAAAGTAAATACCATTTCCATAAGATATGGCTAAAAAAAAGAGGATAGGTAGAAAGTATAGAAAGACAGGGTGCAGGATGGAGGGTAACCAGGACTGCAACAGTGAATACACTCGAACATCTATATTTATGGTAAGTATACACAACTGTTCTACTATGTTCTTCATGTTTCACTGTTGCAGTCATCACACATGGGTTGATTCCCAAAGCTGAAGAAGGGTGGAGGCAGTAAAGACGTAGCAGGGCTGGCTAGCAGACCTTGTAAGACTGCTATGGCAAATCCAGCTCTGGATTTGGAAAAGATAGGTAAGTGGCAATGCTTGGTGAAGGTTTGTACAGAACTCCAGGTTGCAGCTTCCAGAATGTCCCTAGTAGGGACTCCCCTGAGAAAAGCTGTAGAGATTGAGGTATCCCTAGTGGAATGAGGCCTGATCCCCTGTGGGGTAGGTTTTCCATGGTGTTTGTAGCAGAAATGGATGCAGTGTGCTATCCATTTAGAAATGGTTTCTTTCGAAATGGCCTTGCCCTCTGCCCCTGTAGCAAAGCTGACTAGCAGCTGGTCAGATTTTCTGAAAGGTTTAGTCCTGTCAAGGCAGGAGTGGGAGCTCTCCTTGGGGGTCTTAAATTGTTAGCTCCTCTCAGGAACTGTTTGATCAGAGGGTGAGAGAAGAGGGGTGGCTCAGTATTGTAATGAGCTGAGATGGCAGAGGCATGAATCTTAATTGATGAGAAGGATAGGCCTTTGTGGAGCAGCTCTGCTAGGTAATCTAGGATTTCAGGGAAGGAGGGCATGGCTGTGTTCTTCCCTTGAGACTGGCTCCAAGAACAGCATCTATTCCACTTTTCTGAATAGGATTTCCTAGTACTGGGCTTCCTGGCCTCAAGGATAAAATCCATCACCTGTTTGCTGAGGGTTGCTGGTGAAGTGTCCAGGGAATAAGCCAGGCTGCCAGGTTCAGGGCTTGCAGCTGAGGATGCAAAATATGTCCCTTCTGCTGGGACAGCAGAGGGGGGTCTGCTGTAGGTGCCAGGATGGCACTGCTGTCAGACAGCATAGGAGTGGGTACCACTGCTGGCATGGCCAGTCTGGTGCAATAAGAATTGTCCTTGGCCTGTCCTATTTGATCTTGAGGAGTACTTTTGGAAGGAGGGGCAGAGGGGGAAAGGCACAGATTGAGAGTTTTTTCCCATGTAAAGGATACAGCATCCACTTTCCAAGCTTGGCTGTGGGGAATTCTGATGCAAAGTGTGTTTAATTGATGGTTTTGGGGGGGACGAAAAGAGGTCCACCTCTGGTGTCCCCCACCTGTGTATTAGAAGTTTGAAAGAGTTTGGTTCCAGTTTCCACTCGTGTGGGTCCATTAGATTTCTGCTTAAGTCATCTGCCAGTGAATTTTGTTTGCCTGGCAGGAATTAAGCTTGCAGGTGCACTTGGTTGCTCAAGGCTGTCTTCCACAGAGCCATGGCTAACCTGCAGAGTGGGTAGGAGTGAGTTCTCCCCTGCTTGTTTATATATCACATAACTGTGGTGTTGTCTGTCTTTATCAGGAGTTGTCCTGGCAGGATAAGGTATTTGAAGGCTGTCAGTGCATTCTGTACAGCTAACATTTCTTTTTGATTGATATGCAGGTGAATTTGTCCTGGCCTCCATTTGCCTTGAATGCATTTGCCTGCCATGTGCACCCCCCCCCCCCCCCCCATGCATAGTCTGATGCATCTGTTGTCAGAGTTTGGACAGCGGGGGTTGTGAGAAAGGGAGTCACTTGTTGTGGTTGTAAGCCTCTGCCCACCAAAGGAACTCTGTCCTTAGGCAAAGAATGATAGGAATCACTGCTTCCAGGTCCTGGGAATGATGACACCAGAGACTTTTTCAGTACCATTGAAGTTTCCTCATATGCAGTCTTGCATATGGAATCAGTAGAATACAAGAGGCCATGAACCCTAGGGCTTGCAGTATTTTTCTTGAAGATAGCTGGGTTTGGGTGGCCAGTAGTTTGAAATAAGTTGTCAAATAAACCTGCTTTTCTGGAGTGAGGAATGCCATCTGGGAAGTTGTGTTTAAGCTTGCTCCCAGGAATACAATCTTTTGGTTGGGTACCAGATGTGATTTCTTTTTGTTGATGGTATACCCCAGAGAAATTAGGAGTTTATTTACAAATGTCAGGTGCTGAAGTAGCAATTCCGGACTGTCTGCCTGAATCAGGCAATCACCCAAGTATGGGTAAATTTGAATATTTCTCTGCCTGCAGTAAGCAATGGCTGGAGCCAGAGTCTTTGTGAATACCCTGGGTGAGTAGATAAGCAAAAGGGAAGTGCCGAGAACTGACAGTGCATAGAGCCTGCCCTGAAATGTAGATATTTCCTGCAAGATTCCCTTATCGGGATGTGCAGATAAGCTTCTTTTAAGTCTAGGGTGACTAGCCAGGAGTCCTTAGCTAGCATAGGAAGGAGCTGCTGGAGTGTAAGCATTTTGAATTTTGGTACCACCAGGAAGGTGTTTAGGGTTGACAGATCCAGAATAAGGAACCAAGAGTTCTCTTTCCTGGGCACCAGGAACAGCCTGGAGTAGAAACCCTGTCCCCTTTGCTCTGTTGGCACAGGTTGAATATCCCTGATACTGAGAAAAGAAAGTACTTGCTTTTGGGCCTCTGTCCGCTGGTTTGGAGGAAGGTCTGGCAATCCGCTTGGAGTTGGCAGAGAGTGGAAATAGCATCTGTATCCCTGGGATACAATGTTCAAGACCCATCAGTCCTGGGTAATATACTGCCAGTTTTTTGCATGCAGGGCGAGTTTTCCTCCTAGGGTGCAAGTACTTTGGCATGGCTGGGAAGGATTAAGGAAAAGTCATTGTGAAGTTTTTCCACAGGAGGGTGGCTTACCACTCCCAGTTTTTGAGGAGGGAGCACTCCATTGTTTAGATCTGTGCATACCCTGAGACTGTAGTCTTTGTGGTCTGTTGCCCCTGGGTTTGGACTGAGAAGGTCTGGAAGGGACTGGAAAGGACCAGTTTTTTGAAGGCCAATGCCTACTGAATCTAGGTGGCTGTATCTGTAAGAAATCTTTAACAGTTTGCATGGATTTAGCTTTTTCTTCCATTTTAAAAATTTCTTTTGCTTTAGAGCCAAACAAACATTCTTGGTTTAATGGAGCATAAACTAATTTTGCCTTGACATGGTCTGGCAAGATTTGTTCCTTCAGCCAAGCATGCCTTCTCAGAACAGACCCAGTGACAATAACCCAAGTGTGATGACTGCAGCAGGGTAACACGATGAACATCTGGCAATTTAAAGCCCTGATGGCAAGAGTTGCAGAGGTATATACCTCCTTACCCCACCTGTCTGGAGCCCTAGAATCCCTATCTGAAGGGGTAGGGTTTTTGGCTGTAGAAGCCTTAATACCTTAAGGTCCCTGAGAAATGGTCTCTGGATCCGCAGTGGGATTTTTAAAGAGAAATTTGTGAGAGTCAGGTACTCTGTAATATCTGTCAGGCTTTCTAGGAGCAGGTGGTAAAGTATCAGGGGTAAGGCTGGATTCCATGAAGACATCATCTACAATATCCAGGTCAGGGGGAATAGCTAGAAGCCTATGCTGAGGCAAGTCTAAAAATTCCGAGTCTCTTTTTGGACTGTGGGGAGTGCTGGCATTTCCAGCGGAAATGCTCTCTTAGGATATGCAAGGTTTCACCGAAAGAAAGGTCCTCTGGGTGGGGGGGGGGGGGCTGAGGGAATTGAATCCTCTGCATCTGAGTCCTCATAGATAGATAAGGGTATGTCCTGGTAATCACAGGGGTCAGAGTCATCAGACTCATGGTCTGAAGAATCAGAAGGAAAATCAATTATTTGTCTTTTGAGGGGAAAGTCTGGCTTCCCCTAATTAAAGTAATAAGGTCTTTAGCAATTCTAAGCATTTGTTTCTGTGGCATGGGAGCTTGAGAATGCACTTTGGACATCAGTTTCCTAGGTGTAGTGTGAACTCTGGGCCTGAGAAATTCGGTAGATTTAGTTACTAACGAAGGAGTCAGTTTGATACGAACATCGGAAGGTCTGAATACACCCTCAGAAGCCAGTGGCTGCACACCGACTCTGGACCCATCCAAGGTAGAGACATCTGCAGGTTCCATAGTTGAAGAAGCATCTCGCAGCATACTGGACACCGAATGGGTCTCAGTAGAGGCCTGCGAATCTGTAGAAGTGAATAACAGGGGCTGCGAAAGCGCCTCACTGAGTACTGGCAGACTAGCTTAACGGAAGTGTCATCGGCAGTTTTGGACCTATGTGGTCTGTCTCTGTCTTTATCTTTGTGTTTTTTCGGAAGGTCAGTAGTTGGATGGCTTACCGACGCTATTTCAGAATACGGAGAATGAGAGTGAAAGAATTTAGAGACAAAAATAGCCTGACGACGAATAGTTCGGGCGTCGAACAAGGCACAAAACCGACAGTGGGGGACGTTGTGGTTTGGGCCTAAACAGGTGACGCAGTAGGAATGAAAATCTCTGTGAGGTAATTGCTTTCCACAGGCAAGACAATTGTTAACTTTTTCTGACATCGGGTAGATCGGTTAGAGCAAGAAAAAAGGATCCCCAACGAGGTACTTAGCTTTAGAAGACTTCAGGTTTGAAACTTGAAAAACTAAAATTTCAGGTAGCTGCTGACCGGCACTTGTGAATTGCTTCTGCTTCAGGCGCCTTGCACGGCAAGAAAAGCTGAAGTAATGGCGTCGGCTGCATGTTTTATACCCCCAATGTCATGGATGAGGCGACAGCATCCGACGCAGAAATCCCAAGACTCTGGTATTCCGGCCGAATGAGGGCTACCTGCAGGCAGATAACCCAAGTGTGATGACTGCAACAGTGAAACACGAAGAACATCTATAGGTTCTTTTGGCATTTCATGACTTGACTTTACAATTAGCACATGCAGAAATACAGCAGACCATATGGAAGCTCACTCTGGATGCCACTGATAGTGTCTTAACTACTTCCTCCATAAGCTCTGTCCCCCTAGAGGTCTACTAGAGGGGCTTTAAGCCACATGTGGTAGAAAAGGATACCTTATTGCCTAGTGGGTCGATTGCTGGGTCACGACCATCATGCCAAAGACAGTGAGATAATGCCTGAACAAGATCTCACTATACTCAGCCAAGGGTTTAAAGAGAGTAGCCACCTTCCTGAGAGGCAGAGTAGTTGTGTTTGGGTAACTCAAATCTACATATGTGGCACATTTTAAGACTTGCCCCACTGAACAATATCCCTGCCTATCCTACTCCTTCTTATCCTGATAAATATTAAACATTTTTTGGAGAACAAAGAAGTCAGCCATGAGCAAATCTGCAGGAGACATCATAAGCTTCAAGGTTTCTGTGAAGGAGGATGGTCGTCTGGAAGGATGATGTAAAGTATCAGGGGTAAGGCTGGATTCCATGAAGACATCATCTACAATATCCAGGTCAGGGGGAATAGCTAGAAGCCTATGCTGAGGCAAGTCTAAAAATTCCGAGTCTCTTTTTGGACTGTGAAGGAGGATGGTCATCTACAATATCCAGGTCAGGGGGAATAGCTAGAAGCCTATGCTGAGGCAAGTCTAAAAATTCGAGTCTCTTTTTGGACTGTGAAGGAGGATGGTCATCTACAATATCCAGGTCAGGGGGAATAGCTAGAAGCCTATGCTGAGGCAAGTCTAAAAATTCCGAGTCTCTTTTTGGACTGTGGGGAGTGCTTGAGAATGCACTTTGGACATCAGTTTCCTAGGCGTAGTGTGAACTCTGGGCCTGAGAAATTCGGCAGATTTAGTTACTAACGAAGGAGTCAGTTTGATACGAACATCGGAAGGTCTGAATACACCCTCAGAAGCCAGTGGCTGCACACCGACTCTGGACCATTTTTTAGTTAGGAGAAAATGGCTTTCATGTCCTCTGACAGTTCACAGAAGTGGAAGGAAAGGAATTCTCCATCACCACCACCAGTTCCAACATTGGCAGCAGCATGGAATGATGACATCAGCAGGATTTAACATGAGATGGGCACAGGTCAAGTATCAGCTCATTACAAAGCCTGTGTGGTAGCACAAGAAATGTATAACAGACCAGTTGTAGCACCCAAATAAGTAAACACACACTTACACTAAAGTCGTGGTTTAGCCTACGTGAGATGTGCACTGAAATGTCGAGCCAACTACATGAATTCTGCACTACATTGCATACATCTGTAGCTAGCTTACGTACATTTAACGATATTCTACATACCTAGTTTAAAACAATTTTATATATATATATATATATATATATATACACACACACACACACACACACACACACACACACACACACACACACACATTTGTGTATATATATATTTTATGCAGTGCATAACTGTTTTGCTTCTACTAGGGAATCTGAGAAAAATGACTATCGCAAATGTTCAGTCTCACAAACCTGAAAGCTGCCTGTAACTTTTAGAAATGGGATAGCTTGTCTCCAAACCTAGCAAATCTGCTGGGCATTATCTGTACTTGTACAATGTTGCTTGGGCATGGAACTCCTTATCTGTATCCATCAGGTCTATATCCACCCTCCCATCTTTCAAAACCACTCTGAAAGACATACTAGCTAAAATCTGGCTCTGTTCATGCTCAAAACTAAAACTAAACTAAACTAAAAGGATAAACTATAATCCTAAATATGAACAAGCACCTTTTCATTCCTTATACCTCCTTACGCTACCATGTTCACTTAGTGCTAATTCTCTTCCCTAATTTCTCTCTAAATATATCATAAGCCTGTTTTTTCTCTCTTCATATTGCAATTCCTATTTGTATTAGACTAACTTACCTTTCATTTCTCTATGTCTAAAATTCCTCTAAATATTAAACAATTGTCACATACCTTGTATTGATTCTTAGCCAATGTTTTTATACGTTTCATCTGTGATAATTATTTAAACTGCAGATGATTTTGTTTTATTTTTGAAGATTGTAAAATGATTGTTCTTAAAATGTTTTGTAATAACTTGGAACTTTTCTCCCTGGGCCTCCTTTGAAAATGGGCTTCTACCCAGTCTGACTTTCCTGGTAATCAGATGCTAATAAATAAGTACAAAACAACAAGGAGACAATCCTCATGGCTTTTTCATGAGATTTTTTTTTTTTTACAGTCCTTGTTTCTTGTCTCTATTTACCACAATCAAATGGGATGGCCATTACATGTCTGAATTTCTGCTTGGGAACAAGTTTTCTGAATTCCTGACTTTTGTACTGTAACAATAAGTGAGAAGGTCACTGAAAAAACAATCAGTAAAAACAAAATGAAAACTCCAGCAAAGCTAGAACTTCCACTGAGTAATCTCCCAAACCTCTTGTATCAGAGGCACATGGGATATATGCAAATTACCCTTATGGACATCAGCTGATGTTATGTGATCCCATCTCGCCTACATTCTGTACTGATGGGTTCGGAGCCGATCCTCGGCTCCGACTCGGCACGCTATACTATAGAACGAAGTCTCTAATTGGCTGAGCTATTCTATATCCCAGGATGCACCACCACCACTTTCCCAGATCTCGTTTGCCGCTTGACAGCAATAGATGTGGTCTCGACTTGGCTGGGCTAAGTACTCTTTACTGACAAATCTTCTGTCAGAATTTCTCAAATTTTTCACCTAAAAGCTGTTTTAACAGCTACTTATCACTTGTTGAGTGTTTTTGTGAAGGAAAGTTGTGTGATTTTTCGCAGCGCTAGGTTCCCGCTCTTATTAGTAGAGGTTTCCCTCGCGCTCTAGTTCAGGATATCTGTGTTGTTTAAAATTACTGTTTATAATTTTTGTGGTACTTGTACATTAAAATCTAGGTCCCATTTTAGTTAGAGGGGCCTTGCCCTCGCGCTCTGTTAGAGCCTTGTTATAGTTTACCTGTCTGTTTCGGAGCCTATAGGTCAAATCCTGCTTAAGTTAGAGGGATTTGGTTCTCAGTGATTACTTTTGTCCCTAGTGGTTGTTTGTGTTGTTCTAGTGATGTCGAAAGAACATAGACCTTCGGGTTTTAAAAAATGTACCAAGTGTGGGTACAAGATGTCTATAGCGGATGATCACTCGCTGTGTGTTTATTGCTTAGGGCCTAAGCACCTTCAAGAGTCGTGTAGTGTATGCCACGCTTTTTCTTCTCGTGTCCTCCAAGAGAGGAAAAACAAATTAATATTGAAAGGGATGATCTCCCCTTCCTTTGAAGAGGCTTTATCTTCTTCCCCCTCTCCTTCCAGGAAGAAGAAGTCTTCGGCTATAACGGATGATCACTCGCTGTGTGTTTATTGCTTAGGGCCTAAGCACCTTCAAGTGTCGTGTAGTGTATGCCACGCTTTTTCTTCTCGTGTCCTCCAAGAGAGGAAAAACAAATTAATATTGAAAGGGATGATCTCCCCTTCCTTTGAGGAGGCTTTATCTTCTTCCCCCTCTCCTTCCAGGAAGAAGAAGTCTTCGGCTCCGACCAGTCCGTCGGAGCCGACAGCAAAGAAATCAAGGCAGGCTTCTCCGTCGGCTCCACGGACTTCGGAGCCGAGGTCGGAACGGTCTGCCTCGGTGCCTCCAGCCTCGACTCCTCTGTCTTGGGAGCCGAGTGCTCGAGCATCGAGAGGTGTGTCACCTTCTTCGGCTCCAATGGTTTCGGAGCCGAGAAAGGTCACACACTCAGACTCTTCTACCTCGGCGCCGAAGTCCCCGTCGGCACCGAGGGAAATTGCTGTGCTGGTGGAATCTACCTCGGCGCCGATACTGCTTGAGACTATTTGGAGCCGGTCCCCCAGTCTTTCGGAACTGGCGGAGAAGTCAACTCGGGCCCGATCGGTCTCTTCTCGGTCCTCGAGGATGTCTGATTCGGATATTGACAGGGTGCTTCAAAGGCTGTTTCAGTCTCCAGTCTTTCAAAAGTTAGTCTCGGCTCCAGCCCAGTCGGCTTCGGAGCCGATTGTCCACCCTGTTGTCTTGGTTCCTCCTCCAACAGCCTCGACACCGTTGGAGTCGGTGCTGGTGGAGCCGGTGGAGGTTTTCGGGTCGGCTCCAACCCTTACTCCAACCCCGACCTTCGGATCGGAGTTCGGTACACGGACCTCCTCGGTTGGCCCCGGGGGTGACGCTTCGGGTCAGATGCTTTCGGTTCCGAGCCTCCCTCTCGGTGCGTCGGCTGCAGGAGTGCCTTCTACCATTGTGGCCTCGGGGATCGGACCTTCCCAGGACTCGGGGGGGTCCAGCCTTCAGGGCCATGAGGAGTGCTTTAGCCAAATCTTCCTTGGCTACCTCCACCATCTCTCCAACACCTTCCCTTGGCATGGAGACTTGTTCCTTTGTTGTTCCCCTGTCTCAAGACAGCGGAGCCCTGGGGCCTGAGGTCACCCCCATTGGGGATTCCTCTCTTCCTGGGGGTCCTTCCGAGGCTTCTTCGGAGGAACCTCCCAGGAAGAGACAGTGTAAGAGGAAGCACGTCGACTCGCCTGATGAGTCTCTAACCTCGGACACCGACCTCGATGATGCGGAGGGGTCCCCCAAGTCGTCCTCGGATGATGTCTCCTTTGTAGACATCTTACAAATCCTCAAGCAACGAGGCGACTGGCAGTCCAAACCCCCTTCCGCTGAGGAGTCGGTCTTCCTCAAGGCCTTCGGGGCTCAGCCTTCCGCCTCCTGGGTGTCTCCGCCCTTCGATGAGCTCCTGGATTTGATCTCTCGAAGGGCGTGGGAGCACCCGGATTCTGTGGAACCGGTGTCAGCTCGCCCGAATAAATTTCTGTCAGCCCCCCCCCCGAAAAGGAATTCTTATCCAAAGGTGTGGCCGTAGATGCCCTGGTGGTGGCATCTGCTACCCAGCAATATGTGGCAGAGGCTTCGACGTCCGTCCATCCTCCTAATAAAGAGTCCAGGAGTATGGATCGGTACGGGAAGCGCACCCTTACTTCAGCAGCATTTACTTTAAGGTCTCTGAATTACCTGACGCACTTCACCAGACTGCAGAGGGATCTGGTCAAGGAGCTTTCAGATACCCACTCTGGTAACCTACCTGAGCAGTTGGCCCAGACGGTTAGCTCTCAGTTGGCTACCCTGTCATCAATATCGAACTCGTCCATGAGGCTCATTTCATATGCGGCCGAAGGGGCGAGTAGAGCGGCGGGTACAGGTGTTGCTCTACGGAGACAAGCCTGGCTCCGCCTGTGTCATTTTGCGGAGGCCTTCAAGTCTTCCTTTGCCGACGCCCCCTTTGATGGGTCCTCCTTGTTTGGACCCAAGGTAAAGGACACCTTGACCCGCTGTGAACAAGAGGGTAAGACCTTGACTGCCGTAGGGGCACGGTTTTCCACTCCCTTCCGGCCTTATCCCAAGGCTAGAAGAGGGGGGAAAATGTGGTTCCGCAAATCTCAGAAGACTTACCCCTCACAGCAGGATGATCCCCCTTCTAGAGGCAGAGGAGGGGGAAATTTTTCAGGAAGACGCCGTCCCAGAGGTGGCAGAGGCACCCGCAACACTGGAGACCACGAGTCCTTTCGTGGCTCCTCAACCTTCCAGCATCCCTGAAGGATTGCCCGACTGCACCGCTTCGGAGCCAGTCGGGGGTCATTTTTCGAGGCACCTAAAGGCCTGGGAGAATATCACTCAGGACCGATGGGTGCTCCGGATCATTGCCGGAGGTTACAACATTCCCTTTTCTCAGCCCCCCCCCCACTATCCCGGAAAATCCCGGACCCACCACCCAGTCAACGGGATCTCGCAGCAATCGAAATTTCAAAGCTGCTTCAAAAAGGAGTCATCCAACCGGTCCCCGAAGACCAGACCGGATTAGGGACTTACTCAAGATTCTTTTTGGTGCCAAAAAAGACCGGGGACATGAGGCCCATCTTGGATCTCAGCAAGCTCAACCGTTCTGTCAAGAAGTCCAAGTTCCGGATGGTCACCTTACAATCCATTCTCCCACTGCTGGAGAAAGGTGTTTGGATGTGCTCCATAGATCTCAAGGATGCCTATTATCACATCCTGATAGATCAGGTGTCCAGGAGACACTTGCGCTTCAGCCTGGGAGACGGTCATTTCCAGTTCTGTGCACTGCCCTTTGGTCTCACCACAGCCCCCAGGGTGTTCACCAAATGTTTGGCGGTGGTGACTGCTCACCTGAGAAGTCTAGGATTCCAGGTGTTTCCATACCTAGACGACTGGCTCCTAACTGCCACCTCCAGGCGTCTACTCTTACAAAACCTAGCAGCCACTATTTCTCTAGGCAACTCCCTAGGAATCACCTTCAATTGGGCAAAGTCGGTGTTGCTGTCATCTCAGCGCATACGGTTTATCGGTGTAGAGATAGACTCAAAGCAAATGCGGGTCTATCTTCCTACAGAGAGGATAGAAACATTACAATCTCAAGTCCGAGCATTGCTCTCCAAACGCCGAGCCCCAGCAAGGATGGTCCTACAACTGTTGGGTTCCATGTCGGCTACCGTTCTCCTAGTTCCCTTAGCAAGATTGCACATGAGGATTCTCCAGTGGCTCCTGTCAGTTCAGTGGTCGTATCAGGATCTCCCTCTCAGTCACCTCATTATAATCACGGAGACGTGCAAACAGGACCTCCGTTGGTGGCTTCTTTCCTCCAACCTGGATCAGGGGCGACCCTTCGTTCCTCCACCTCCAGTGGCCACTTTGACTACGGACGCCTCCCAGACGGGGTGGGGGGGCATTGCCTGGGCAGGTCAGTCCAAGGCAAGTGGCACCCCGACGAGAGTTCCCTACACATCAATATACTGGAAATGAGGGCGGTGCTTCTATCGCTACAAGCACTACACAGTTACCTCCCCCAGGGCATGATTGCCGTTCAGTCCGACAACATGTCTGTAGTCTGGTACCTGAACAAGCAGGGAGGGACCAGGTCCTATCCCCTTTGCAGAGAGGCCATGAAAGTATGGGATTGGGCTATTGCAACCAACCGTTTCTTGGTAGCAACACACATTCCGGGGAGATCTAATGTGATAGCCGACAGACTGAGCAGAACTATTCTCTCCCTGTACGAGTGGTCTCTGAACGACAGAGTGGCAACTCAGATCTTCAGAAGATGGGGAACTCCTTCTTGCGACCTCTTTGCAACTCCCCTCAACACGAAATGTCTACAGTTCTTCTCTCTCACCCCAGTTCCGGGGGGGTTTCCCAAGGACGCCCTAGTCCAACCTTGGCCCACCGGCCTACTGTACGCCTTTCCACCGGTTCCCCTTCTTCCCAGGGTAATCCAGAAGGCGATTCACTTGCAGTGCAAGATGATTTTAGTTGCCCCATACTGGCCTCGTCAAGTCTGGCTGTCCTTTCTTCGAAAACACGCACTGGACGGTCCTTGGTTCCTGGACCAGGTGCCAGATCTCTTGATCCACCAGTCGGGACAGCTTCATCAGTCCCTTCACTCATTGAGGTTAACAGCTTGGCTCCTCCACTTCCGACTATAGTCAGGAAACAGGTTTTGGACTCGGAAGTCATACATATCTTGTCCTCGGCCCACAAGAATTCGACTAAGAAGATGTATAACAGCAAATAGAAGAGATTCGCCTTTTGGGCCCAACTCCGGGGATTAGATCCCATTACTACCCCGGTGTCTGAAGTTTTGAAATTTTTGGCTTCCTTATTCAATCAATGTTCTTCGGTCTCTACCATTAAGGTTCAATTAGCAGCCATTTCTAATTTTCATGAAAGTATAGACCCACCTTTGATGAGCAATAAGTTGTGTAAAGCCTTCATGAAAGGTGCTGGGCTGCTACAACCTCCAATTTCTCATCCCGCTCCTCCGTGGGATCTTAATTTCGTATTAGGTGCTTTGACCTCTTCCCCCTTCGAACCGGCAGCAACTTGTGACTTGAAATTTCTTTCTTGGAAGACTGCCTTTTTGGTGGCAATTACATCAGCCAGAAGAGTTTCGGAACTCCAAGCACTATGTGTCAAACCACCGTACCTGGTTTTTCACAAGGATAGAGTATCCCTCAGGCCTAATCCATCCTTTGTTCCCAAAGTTTGTTCTAGTTTTTGTCTCCAACAGTCATTGGAACTCCCAGTTTTCTTCCCCAATTACTCAGACAGAGCGGAATATACCTTCCATTCATTGGATGTTCACAGGCAATTGCGTTTCTACTTAAATAGGACGCATCAAACACGGAAAACAGATCAGTTGTTTGTGTCCTTTTCAGACAATAAATTGGGCAAAGCCGTCACGAAGGTCACTATTGCCAAGTGGATCAGAGACTGTATCAGTCATACTTATTTTCTTTCTAATAGAGAGCTTACAACCTCTGTGAAAGCTCATTCTACCAGAGCTATGGCTACTTCGACAGCCCTTCATTCCAAGCTTGCCATTAGTGACATTTGTGCTGCGGCTACCTGGTCTTCTCCTCACACCTTTATTTCTCATTACAAATTGGATGTGGCATCTTGGGGGCGAGCTTCCTTCGGTTCCACAGTTCTCAGGAGTGTTTTCCAGTGAGCCACCCAGGAATCAGGTGCTAGGGACGCTGTCCCATCAGTACAGAATGTAGGCGAGATAGGATCACATAACATCTTTTAGTTATGTACTTACCATTACTTTAGATGTTTGGGATCCATCTCGTCTACATTCCTAATAACCCTCCCTCCTTCCCCCTGCCTTGGAGATCAGAAGAGACTGGACGGTTCAGTTTAGCCGTTTCATCTTGAAACACCTGGCAATGTTATTTCAGCTGTCTATGACTGTGTGCATGTGTGCGGACAAACAAGATCTGGGGAAGTGGTGGTGGTGCATCCTGGGATATAGAATAGCTCAGCCAATTAGAGACTTCGCTCTATAGTATAACGTGCCGAGTCGGAGCCGAGGATCTGCTCCGAACCCATCAGTACAGAATGTAGGCGAGATGGATCCCAAACATCTAAAGTTATGGTAAGTACATAACTAAAAGTTTCAGCTACTTGGCGATTCCGAATGCCCATGACTTGTTTCGTTTTAATGGACAATTTCAGGCCAATAAAGCCAAACCCCACTAGCTGTGAATATGCATATTTCGGCCTTGTTATGAACTCGTCAGCACAGCACAAGCAGAGTGTATGACTAAGCATAAGAAACACAGGGCTGTTATACCCAGCTGATGTCAGAATCGTCAATTAGCTGAAACACCTGATGTCCATAAGGGTCATTTGCATATATCCCATGTGCCTCTGATACAAGAGTTTTGGGAGGTCACTCAGTGGAAGTTCTATCTTTGCTGGAGTTTTCATTTTGTTTTTACTGACTTCTGTACTGCCAAATATATGGCAATATTAAGTATTCCCTTTCTTTTGAATATCCATTTTATTGCACTATTTACACTGTAAATTGTGGCTGTCAGATTATTTCACAGACATTAGGATAATAATCTAAGGTATTTGGCTTCTTTGAACAAGGTCAAATCTCTTCCTACTCTGCTCCATGGGTGTCTTGACACTGGATGTTTACCATCTCTTTGTTTGGAGCTCGTTATGACATACATTGAAGATGTCACACCTTAGCTTTGTTTTTTCAAAACGAGTTTACGCTAATACATTACATCTGTTGCACTTTATTCTTCATAGTTATGTTTCATGCATACACTTACGCATTTGCTTTCTCAGTTGATTACTATTATGTTGTCAGCTTTAAATATTACATTGTGAATACAAGGTGTTTATTTCTTACAAGAAAAGAAAAAACATATTTCCTTACTGATGATTTTGCTTGGACCATTCTTTCATTATGATATGAAGTGCAATATAAATCACACTGTGCAATATTCATGCTGACCACTCCATATGCTACTTGGTTCTTATGTGACAATAATGTCATGCACATGTTGTTACTCAATTCTATTTATATGTAAAGTAAATCTGGTCATTATGTTATTTTATTCTATTTTTACCTTAATTTGTATTATGTTATTTTATTATTATTTTTCTGTGTATGTATGTTTTTTTCACTGGGGACAAAGCATCACAATTTTGTTTGAATACACTGCGGTGCAGTTCTGAATGAAAAAGTTTTCTTTAACTTTGACTTTCAGCAATTGCGCTTACATGTCTGGACTTCTTTCACTTTTCTTTTGCTGCTGGTAGCCATGGTATTACCCAAACAATCCAGTACTGCATCTAGCAACTCTTCGTTGCATCTGACAAACATGCTCTACTCAGTGTACCTGATGCATGTTGTTCCTTCCTAGTATGTATTTTACTTTCAGCTCATACTTTTTAGATTAACATCCTCTAAAATCTTATAGCCATTGAGTCCAAAAAAAATGCTGTGATGTTTTGTGGTCTGTTTCCACTCAAACTGTTCTTCATAGACATATTCATGGAAATTTTCACATCCAAGTGCCACAGTTGACAGTTCCTTTTTGCCCTGATCATACCTCTTATAAGCATCGGCAAATGATCTTGAAACAGAAGGTAATTAGTCTAGTATCTTGTAGAATCACACTTGTTTTACAATTCTGACTGGCATCAACTTGTAACTACCTTATTCACATCATAATGCTTAATGCTGGTACATCTGTAGCTGGTTTCTTGAGCATTTTAAATTGTCTCCTGTTGACACCTCCATTCTTAGATTATATCCTTTTCTGACAGCTTTGTTACAGGCACAATTATCTCACTTTAAAATTCTGCAAAACATACTCCATCATTCACAGATACCCTTGTATAATACACGTATCATTTGGGCCTTGGCATCTGCATATGTACTCGTACCTTTTCTATGTCAGATTGCAGTGCCCCAGTATTAGAATATGAGCCAACTATTTCAGACCCATCACTACTATTTTAAACTTGCTCTTACCCAACTTGAAGCTATTCCATCTTAACTCACTTAATCCTGAACAGCAGGAGGCTAATTAACACCTCTGCTGCCTGAGAATGTCTATGCCAGAAAACCACTTGCTTCCTGAAAGTATTTCTCCAAAATCCTCTACTGAAAAAAATTAAGTTATGTACTTAACAAAACTTGGCAGCCACGGTGGTACAGCAGTTGCATTGTTGCCTCACAGCAAGAGGTTCTCCCGTTCGATTCTCAGCTAGTGTGCGGGGAGTGCCTTCTGTGCGGAGTCTGCATGTCCTCCCAGAGGGCGAGTGGCCTGCGAAAGACATGCGTGAATGGGCGTGCCTTCGCTGAAGGTTGGGCATCGGGTTGGCAACTCGGCACCATAAAAATCTACTGCCAATCATTAGCGGACCGAAGTTCCGCTGTGGCGACCCCTTACCGGGAAAAGCTGAAAAGACAAACAACAACTTAACAAAACTTGGCATCTGTGTTGTCCATTCTCATTCTGACTTACTTATGGGTCACAGATCTGATCCTCGGATCCGACTCGGCCACCTTCTACAGACTTCGGCTTCCAGGTTCAAGCTCCTCCCTCTACCCACAGTCCTCCATACCAAGCAGAGCTTCCTCAGACTGAGTTTGCTGCCTACTAGAAATAAGAAAAGGAAGGAAAGGGAGAAAAAACAGGCTCAGCCAGGAATAAAGGTTCCTAGAAATGCTTCACAGATCCTCCAGGAAAATTTCTCAAGCTGAGGGATAGATGGAGGGAAGGTGAATCAGAACAAGAAATTAAAACACAGATGCCAAGCTATGGTAAGTACATAATTCAAAAATCTGATGTTGTCCTTCTTGTCCTGATGCATGTATGGGTCAGAGTCTCCAGCTACATTACCTGTTGGGTGGCCTCAAGGAAGGATATGCTGGAGCACTGCCGAACCAAAGGAAGCTCTGCTTCTGGAGACAATGTCCAAAGACAAAGAAAACGTTACTGTCATTCAGTATTGCATAGCAGTGCAACTGAATGAAATTACAATGCATCATTCTCAATGCATGAAAGAGTTGCACATATAAAAAGAGAAAAAAAATAAAATATCACAATAGAAATTTAATAAGTAGCAATTAGTAAGTATAAAGTAGGACAGCAGTGACCCACACCCATCCCAGAACAGGAGACATGCAAGACAAGAAACAATATGAAGGTAATATTGTCAAAGTAAAATTGAAACAATTGTAACTTGTAAATTGCAACGAGTCACAAATGTATGGGATTTAGACCAAGTGGCTGCTGCACAGATGTCATCAACAGAAATTCTGGATGAAAAGGCAGTCAATGTGGCTACAGATCTAGCTGAATGGGCTTTAGGGGGAGTAGACAGCATCAGATCATTCTTATCATATATTAAAGAAATGCAATTAGTAATCCACTTTGCAAGAGTTACCTTCGTTACTGCATGTCCCAAGCGATTAGGTAGAAAAGAAACAAATAATTATCTGATTTCCTGAACTGTTTGGTCCTGTGAAGACAGAAATGCAGTTGCCTATTAACAACCACCACATGCAACACATACTCCTCTTTAATGGAGTAATTGGGGAAGAAAACTGGTAAATGTATAGTCTGATTAATATTTGATTCAGTAGCCACTTTAGGCATAAAAGATGGATTAGTATGGAGGGAAAGTATCTTTACTATATTGACTTCTATTTTTCACTATGGAAAAGTTCTCAGAGAGAAGGCAGATTAAGTGGCCAGAGCCTAGGTATAGAGGGCTTTGGAGGACAGGGAAATTGTAAATCTTTAAACAAATAACTAAAAATACAATCAGTAATCCATTTAGGTCTATATCAGAACATCAAAGTTTTAAAACTTCGAATGTTCTAATATCGACCCGTTTTAATTGAATGTTAAAAACAGCGAAGCTGCAGAACGCCGAATTCTTTCCTAGGGAAAGAATTCGGTTGGCTGGTTCTGTGGCTTCACTATTTTCAGCGCTGTGGTGGAGATTTACGGGTCGGGTTCAAGGGAAGTGTACGATTGTGTGGTTGTTAGGATTAGGGTGCGGGTTAGGTGAATTAGGTTTAGGGGTGGGTTAAGGGAGTTGGGGTTAGGGCGCGGGTTAGATGAGTGTGCGATAGTGACGGACCTTAGGGTTAGGGTTTGGGTTAAGGTAACTGGATAGACAGTAGTGTATGTATAGTTTAGTGTAGGGTTAGTTGTAGGATTATAAGTGTATGTGTGTGTATTGATGTTTTTTAGGTGTGCTTGTGTTGTGTGTATGTGTTTCGGAATAGTGAATTTTTTCCCCAAGGAAAAAATATGCTGTTCTGAATGTTCGATATTATGTGGTTTAGATATTTTAGGTTCGATGAAATAGCATTTGTTATTTTCATCTTTTGATAACATGATATAAACGCATCCATTTAGCTAGTGTGGTTTAGGACATTGCTTGATCTAAGTGCATGGGTGAAAAGGATATAAATAGCTGGTCAGATTTTCTGAACTTTTTATTTTTATTTTTTGTTGTTGTTGTTCTGTGCAGACAGAAGAGCAACTCTAAGAACATCAAGCAGATGTTTATCTTTCTTAGAATGATTTGGAAAGAAGGCCAGTTAACTGGTTAATATTCAATTCTGCTGTTACTTTAGGTATAAAGGTAGGACTGGTTCAGATTAGTAGTACAGGAAAAAAAACACCTTCTCCTTAAAGGGTTAGCTAGAAATGAAAAAGGAACAGTAGCTGAGAGAGGTCCAATATTCAACATGGAAGCCCATATGGGTAATTTATTTCTTATTATTTATTTATTTGACATTTTTCATCTGATAGTCCAATTGGGTCAACAGAACTCAATTTCGGTGGAGGCACAGGGTGAAGCCCAAATGCAAATAATATAACACTGCAAACATAATTATGGCTGTCAATATTTTACAATAAACTTCTCACAAGAGCGCAAAGGAGAAAGCAAAAGATTAGAAGCACATCTTAACATATCAGGATAAGCAATGATACAGTAAATGTCATGAACCTGCTGGATAATGTCACAAACAAGGGAATTGAGCCTGCACCATCGTATAATCCCTGGAACAAAGAAATTATACAATCAGTTGGGTGGGATAAGTATAAAAGAGACCGGGGGCCAATTGTGAAGCCAAGCATTGGAGAATGCTTGAGCGAAGTATCTGCTAAATTTGTTGTTTAGGGGTAAAGCAAGAAGGTTGGCCCCAATGGCTAAAGAACAGTTTTGCAAATGATTCATTGAGGGACCACTCATAAGGAATCAGACTAGATCTACTCAAGTCTGTATGCCAGAGTGCTGGATTTCTCCAGAATGTGTGCTGCAACCAGAAAGCGGTTTGAAGAAAACACCCATTCCCTAATGCTCATGGCCTCACTGCTCAAGAGGTATGAATGCCTTCCTTTTTGTTTGTTGATATACTCACTTACTGACATGTTGCCAGTGTGTATTACAATAGTCCCCAAATGAAGAACATGCTAAAGGTTTGCAATGTGAGGAGGAAGCTGGTATGCAACCTGTCTCCGGGGAAGACCAGGAGCGCTGAACCATCTTCTACTTGAAATGCCCCCCCCCCCCACACTCCAGATGGGAAGCATCTGTAGTCACTGTGGCCATGGAAGAAAGGGGTGAGAATAAACAGCCTGTGTAGGAACAGGTCATCTGACTGTATCCAGCAGAGAGGATGTCATTTGTAAACTGGTTCTATAGGAACAGATAGAATCTGAAAAGGAATAGAACCACAAGCTTATAGAATTAATCTTGCTGAAGGAGAATGGAAGTGACAGTGAGTCCCACGCTTGATATCTTAATGATGTGATGAGATGAAGAATCAAAGATGTTATCTAGTTTGTGGTGTTCCAGTGAGTGCTTACGAATTCCGAATTCTGTACAGGGGATAGATTTGATTTTACCAGATTTCTGGTAATGCCCAGGAATCTGAAGAGTTGACAAAGGTTATCCCCGGCTTGTAACAGTTGATACCTGGTTAGTGAAGTAAGGGGGCGGTGGTTCACATATGGAAACACCTGAATCCTTTGATCCCCTGGTGCACTGCTACCATGCATATGGAAAAACATCCTGGAAGTTGTGGTGAGTCTGAAGGGCAGAGCTCCAAAAGGGTAGTGACTGGTTCCAAGCCGGAAGCACAGATGTCTCTTGAAGTGCCTGTTTAATTTAATGCAATAGTATATGCCTCGAAAAAGTACAGAGTATATCCAATCATTCTTGCACAAAAGCAGCAGGATGGACTGAACCGTAACCATCCAGCAACTAGACTTCTCTACCTAGATTGTTTATACCCAAAAAGGAAAAATGGGAAAAGGTAATAGTCTCTATATATTACGCTTAGTACCCAAGCATTGTTTGTTAATCTGGTCCAGGCATTTGGATGTCGCAAGAAACACGTCCCCTGACTGCCTCCATAGATGGGCAGTCAGACAGCGCTTCAGGAGAAGTGTTAAGATCTGTCAGAATCCTGGTTTTACTGAGAACCTCTGTTTCTGGGGATCAAGCTCCAACACCTAGCCTCCTTGGAATGCCAACATCCTAAAACAGATAAGTAGATTCAGCGGGCGCATCCACAGAGTACAGAGTGACCAGAGTGCGGAATAGGCGATAAAGTACAACTGGGTTCGACTCTAAGAAGCCAACACACTGTCTCACCTCCTGAGCGATCCTGTTTGTCAAGTAGGAAAGGGGGTAGGGTAAGACCCAAATGGTATGCTGTAGCCTAGTACTGTATTCATTTATTCTTGGGGAAAATCATTGGTCTTATTATTTATCTTGTAGCCTTGGATCTAGTTGGATCTAACACCATCTAGGTAATGTACCTTTGGATAATTTTAGTTATGTGAAAGAAACAACTTATTGGAGAGAGTGGTCAGCAATCAAAGCATTCCAGGAAAGGGGGCAGGGTTAGTTCCTGCTATGAAGAAAAATGGCATCCTGGGCCAGAAAAAACATACTGGTTGAGCACCTGGGCAAGCCAGAACAGGGATGAACTGACTAGACATCCATGCCGAGAGAACAACAAAAGTACAGTTGTGTACACTTACCATAAATGTAGATGTTCGACTGTATTCACTGTTGCAGTCATAACATTTGGGTTATCTGCCTGCAGTTAGCCCTCAGCCAGTCTGAATACCAGAGTCTTGGATTCCTGCGCCGGATGCTGTCTCTTCTTCCATGACGTCAGGTCATCAAGGGTATAAAACATGCAGCCGATGCCATTACATCAGTTTGTCTTGCCCCAGATAGCTGCCCCCACAATGGGAAGCAATCATATGTTATGGTACACCTCCATCAAAAAGAAAATACACCAGAAAACTTAGATACACCAAACAAGAAGGAAAGGTAGTGCCAAGAAAAGTCATGGGGCTGGAGGGAGGGTAACCAGGACTACAACAGTGACTACACTCGAACATCTACATTTATGGTAAGTGTACACAACTGTACTATGTTCTTCGTGTTTCACTGCTGCAGTCATCACATTTGGGTTGATTCCCAAAGCTAAGGAAGGGAGGAGGAAGTTAGAGAGCATTAGGGCCAGCTATTAAGCCCTGCAAGACTGCAGTGGCAAAACCAGCTCTGGATTTAGAAAAAATAGGCATGTGGTAATGCTTGGTGAAGGTAGGTACAGAGCTCCAGGTAGCAGCTTCTAAGATGTCCCTGGTAGGGACTCCTCTGAGAAAGGCTGTAGTGGTAGAAGCAGCCCCGGTGGAATGAGATCTTATCCCCTGTGGGGTACGTTTTCCATGGTGCTTATAGCAGAAATGAATGCAATGGTCTATCCATTTAGAAATGGTTTGCCTTGAAATGGCCTTGTCCTCTGCCCCTGCAGCAAAGCCAACTAGCAGCTGTTCAGATTTTCTGTGAGGCTTAGTCCTGTCCAAATAAAATCCAAGTTGTCCGTGCACATCCAGAGAGTGCAGTATTCGTTCTCTTTTGTTTTGTGGTTTAGGGGAAAAAGTAGGCAAATGAATGGACTGATTTAGGGCCACACTAGACACCATCTTGGACATAAAGGAAGGATTGGTCCTGAGGGAAACCCTGTCTGCATGGAAGATAATGAAGGGTTCCACTGCCATGATGGTCTGTAATTCAGACACTCTTCTTGCTGAAGTGATGGCTAGAAGGAAGGCTGTTTTCCAAGAAAGGAATTTCAACTCTGCAGTTGCAGCTGGCTCAAAGGGAGGGAAAGTGAGCTTTTCCAATACAAAGTTAAGGTCCCAAGCTGGAGTAGAGGGCTCTCCTGGGGGGGGGGGGGTAAATTTTTGGCCCCCTCTAAGGAATTGCTTTAGCAGGGGGTGAGAGAAGGGGGTGGGCTCAGTATTATAATGTGCTGAAATGGCAGAGGCATGAATTTTAATTGACGAGAAGGATAGGCCCTTGTGGAACATTTCTGTTAAGTATTGAAGAATATGAGGTAAGCTGAGCACTGTTGTGCCCATCTCCCTGAGTCTGGCTCCAGGAACAGTATCTTTTCCACTTTTCAGAATAGGATTTTCTAGTACTAGGCCTCCTTGCCTCCAGAATGATATCTAGCACCTGCTTACAGAGGGATGCTATAGGAGAGCTCAAGTAATTAGCCAGGCTGCAAGGTTCAGGGTTTGAAGCTGAGGGTGCAGAATCTGGCCCACCTGCTGGGACAGCAGGGAAGGGGTCTGAGGCAGGTGCCATGGTTCCAGTAGTGTCATAGTGCGCAAGAGGGGGTACCAGTGCTGGTGTGGCCAAGTCTGGTGCAATCAGTATTGTCCTTGGCTTGTTCTGCTTGATCTTTTGCAGAACCTTTGAGAGGAGAGGCAGAGTGGGAAAGGCATAAACTGAGAGGCTTTCCCAGGTAAAGGACAGGGCATCCACTTTCCAAACTTGACTGTGGGAAGTCCTTGTGCAGAATTTGTCCAACTGGTAGTTCTGAGGGTAGGCAAACAGGTCTACCTCTGGAGTCCCCCATTTGTTCAAGAGGTTGAATATTTTTGGTTCCAGTTTCCATTCGTGTGGGTCCATAAGATTTCTGCTTAGGTCATCTGCCAGTGAATTTAGCTTGCCTGGCAGGAAATGAGCTTGCAGGTGCACTTGGTGGCTGTGTTCTATAGAGCCATGGCTAGTCTGCAGAGAGGGTACGAATGGGTTCCCTCCTGCTTATGTACCACATAACCGTAGTGTTGTCTGTCTTTACCAATAGTTGTCCTGGAGGAATGTGGTCTTTGAAGGCTGTCAGGGAATTCTGTACAGCTAACATTTCTTTTTGGTTGATATGCAGGTGCATCTGTCTCGGGTTCCATTTGCCCTGAATGCACTGCCCTGCCAAGTGAGCCCCCCATGCATAGTCTGATGCGTCTGTTGTTAGGGTTTGGGCGGCAGGGGGTAGAGTGAAAGGGAGCCCCTTGTTGTGGTAGCAGGCCTCTGCCCACCAAAGGAACTCTGTCTTTATACAAGGAATGATAGGAATTGATTCTGGGTCCTGAGAATGTTGACACCATAGGCTTTTTAGATACCATTGTAATTTCCTCATATGCAGTCTTGCATATGGAATTAGTAGAATGCAAGAGGCCATGAACCCCAGGGCTTGCAGAATTTTCCTTGCAGATAGCTGGGTCTTTGTGGCCAATAGTTTGAAGTAGTTTGTCAAATAAACTTGCATCTCTGGAGTGAAGAAAAACATCTGGGAAGTTGTGTTCAAGCTTGCTCCCAGGAATACAATCTGTTGGCAGGGTACTAGGTGAGATTTCTTTTCGTTTATGGTGTATCCCAGAGAGGTTAGAGGTTTCTTTATGAATGCCAGATGTTTTAATAACAAGTCCTGGCTTTCTGCCTGAATCAGACAATTGTCCAAGTATGGGTACATCTGAAATGTTCTCTGCCTGCAAAATGCAATGGCAGGAGCTAGACACTGTGAATACCCTGGTTGCAGTAGGTAAGTCAATTGGAAGTGCATAGAACTGATAGTGCATGGAGCCTGCCCTGAAGTGTAGGTATTTCCTGCAAGATTCCCTTATTGGAATGTGCAGGTAAGCTTCCTTTAAGTCTAAGGTTGCCAACCAGGCATCTTTGCCTAGCACAGGAAGCAGTTGCTGAAGTGTTAGCATTTTGAATTTTGGGATTACCAAAAAGGTGTTTAGAATAGAGAGGTCCAGGATAGGATGCCAGGAGCTGTCTTTTCTGGGTACCAGAAAAAGTCTTGAATAAAAACCTTACCCTCTTTCTTCTGCTGGGACAGGTTGAACAGCCCTGATACTTAGAAAAGAGAGAACCTGTTGTTGGGCCTCTGCCCACTGATTTGGGGGATAGGTCTGGCCAACCGTTTGGAGTTGGTAGGGTGTGGAAGTGGAATCTGTATCCTTCGGAAACTATATTCAATACCCAGTTGTCCTGGGTAACGAGTTCTCAGTTTTTTGCATGCAGGGTGGGCTTTCCTCCTACGGGAGCAGGCAGTTGAGCAGGGCTTGGAAGGGTTAAGGTTAAGTCATTGTGCCATTTTTCCATAGGGGGTCTCTTACTACTCCCTGCTTTGGAAGTGGGAGCCCCCCACTGCTTAGGCCTGTGCGTAGCCTGAGACTGTAACCTAGGTGGCCTGCTGTTCCTGGGTTTGGACTGAGAAGGCCTGGAAGAGACTGGAAAGGACCAATTCTTTGAAGGCCAATGCCTACTAAATCTGGGAGGCTGTACTTGTAAGAAATCTTTAACAGTTTGCATAGATTTAGCTTTTTCTTCCATCTTTTTGATGACTTCTTCTGCTTTGTTGCCAAACAGGTGGTCCTGGTTTAAGGGAGCATCCAGTAATTTAGATTTAACATGATCTGGCAAGTTTTGCTCCTTAAGCCAAGCATGCCTTCTAAGTACAGACCCAGTGACAGCAGCCCTGCAAGATGCTTCTAAAGAGTCAAAACCACATTGCAAAGTATGTTTACCAACTTGTTCTGCAGAATGCATTAAAATTGTAATTCTTTGTGTTCAGCACAGTCACGAATCAACATCATTTTCTGTTTAAGTAGTCCCATAATATGCTTCTGGTACTTTAACATATGAAACTGGCAATTTAAAGCCATAGTGGTCAAAGTAGCAGAAGTGTATACCGTCTTCCCCATCTGTCCAAGGCTCTAGAATCTCTATCAGAAGGGCTAGGATTTTTGGCAGCAGTAGCCTTAATGCCTTTTGGTCCTTGGGAAATGGTCTCTGGATCCGCAGAAGGATTCCTTAAGAGGAACTTGTGGGAGCCAGGTTCTCTGCAATACCTGTCATGTTTTCTGGGAGCTGGAGGTAAAGAGTCTGGGGAAAGGCTAGATTCTAAGAAGGCATCATCTACAATGTCCAGAACAGGAGGGATAGCTAAAGGCCTGTGTTGAGGAAGGAGTAAGAATTCCCTAAGCCTCTTTTTGGAGTCAGAATAATCCTGGCTTTCCCAGTGGAAATGCTCCCTAAGAGTGTGCAAGGTTTCACCAAAAGAAAAATCTTCTGGAGGGGAAGCAGAGGGAAAGGAATCCTCTGCATCAGTATCATCATAGGTAGATATGGGCAAATTCTGGTAATCAGAAGGAACAGAAATATCAGAAGGAAAATCAGTTCTAGGTCTCTTAGAGGGGGATGGCTGGCTTCCCCTAATTAAGGTAATAAGGTCTTCAGTCATTCTAAGCATTTGTTTTTAGGCATATGGGCCTGAGCATGCAGTTTGGACGTCGGTTTTCTAGGTGTGGTGCGAGTTTTAGGCCTGGATGAAGAAGATGGTGTTGGTTTAAAATGCAAGTCTGTAGGCCTGAATAAACCCTCAGAAGCCGGTGCCTGCACAGCGGCTCCGGACCCATCCAAGGTAGAGACATCCGCAGGTTCCATAGTCGAAGAAGCATCTTGCGGAATACCGGACTCTGAATGGGTCTCAGTAGAGGCCTGCGAATCTGAAGTAGCTGGTATCAGGGGCTGCGAAAGCACCTCACTGAGTACCGGCGGACTGGCAACTACTTTAACGGAAGCGTCGTCGGCAGTTTTGGACCTAAGCGGTCTGTCTCTGTCTTTATCCTTATGTTTTTTCGGAATCTCGCTAGTCAGATGGCTTAACAAAGCCATTTCGGAGTACGGACAGAGTACCAAAATAATTTGCTGCAAAGATAGCCAGACGAGAAATAGTTCGGGGGGTTGAACAAGGCACAAAACCGACAGCGAGGGACGTCGTGGTCTGCGCCTAAGCAAGGAATGCAGTACAAATAAAAATCTTTATGAGGAATTTGTTTTCCACAGGTAAGCCAATTGTTAACTTTTACTGACATCGGATGGAGCAAGAAAAAAGATCTCCAATGGGGTACTTATCTTTTTTTAGAAGACTTCGGTTCTGAAACTCGAAAATGAAAATTTCAGGAGTCGACCGACCGGCACTTGCGAACTGCTTCTGCTTTGGGCACTGCACGGCAAGAAAGACTGATGTAATGGCATCAGGTGCATATTTTATACCCCTGATGATCTGACATCATGGAAGAAGAGACAGCATCCGATGCAGGAATCCAAGACTCTGGTATTCAGGTCGGCTGAGGGCTACCTGCAGGCAGATAACCCAAATGTGATGACTGCAACAGTGAAACACGAAGAACATCATCAAGACCACTGGCTCGGAAGGATGCTTTGGATCTGAAGAAGCAGCACTGGCTCAACAGTTCAAATCTGAAGGGGGTTCAGATTTGAGAAAAACCTGGCACTTTCCTGTCAAATCCTAGGCTTAGGATCTGAAGAAGTTTTATTAGAAAGTGCACTAGCTCAATTGATTGAATCCAAAGGAAATTTGTATCTAAGAAGTGCCTGACACTCGCTTGTTAGATCCTAGGCTTAGGATTCCAGGAAGAAAAAACTGGACTTCCGGTGAAAAGACTGAACACCTATGTCAGACCTAGACTGAGGAAAGGATGTCTGATTAGAACAGAGCCACAGGGGGAGAAATGCTGAAGTCACAATCTCAGAGTAAAAAATCTAGACAAAGCCATAAATAAAAATTGGGCAAATGGACTACTTTTAAATATTGCTCTTACAAACTTAGAAAGTTGACAGAATATCATTTTTTTTAACCTTTAATGATTTGCCCCTAATTTGCCAGAAGCATCATAATTTTATGAACATCAACCAAAAATATGAGGCCAAAAATCTGGACAGTCTCCAAAAAACTGTACAGCTGAAAAGTATGATGACCTACCTTAAGTCGGATCCAAGAACTGTGGAACTGAGAAGTGCAACATCCAGTTCAAGGTCCGGATCCAAAAGTTTCCAGAAACAAGAATGACCCAGTTGTATTTAGGAGATATGACACTTCAGATCCAAGAAGAGCAACTTTCACTTTACTGCTCTGGATCCGAAGGCTCCGGATCATAACATGACCATGTCAGTACATGTTGAGGCTGTCAGATCCAAGGAGGTCTTTGGATGCAATGAAGCTACACTTACTACTAGCAAATTATGTGTCGGATTCTACACTTAGGATCCAAGGGAAAGGATAACTGGGAAATCAAAACTTTCAAAGATAAAAAAACTTTGCTTGAAAAGAAGTGCAGGCAATCTGATCCTAAAAATTTTGGAGCCGATGGCATTTAAATAGTCTGAAACACTAGCTAGGCCAAACCTGTCAGATCCGAAGAACAACACTGGATCCGGAGGAGGTCAAAGGATCTTTACATCTGAAGCTGAGATCCGGAGTCCTGTATGTTGGCTCTGTTATTGACTTCTTTTTTTTGTTTATTGAACTCCTCTCTTAGTAGGGGTGTGAGCCCCAAAGGAACCATTGTCAGTAGTGGAATGGCAGAATTTAATCACTGACCTTTCTGACATTCACACAGCAAGAAAACTGAACAAGGCCACAAGCTACTTAACATTTATGAAGTTGAACCTCAAAAACTTTCATAATTCACTGATTTCAGCAATCACAAAATTACCAATTACATGTCTGAAAACACCACTTTTACCAACAAATAATTAACATTACCAGGGCAGCTCTGCACAGGAACAAAAAGAGACGAAGGTTTCATGCCCTTCATTAGCATTCAAAGAAAAAAAAAGCCCTGCTTTCATCGGATAGCATCTAAGCTGCTTCACAGTGTCCAGCCTTCTACAGGAACTGTAAACAGGGATGTTGATGTAAAGCAGGGCAAAAAAAAAAAAAAAAAAAAAATCAGAATAAAAGGGACAAGCAACAAGAAACCATAGATGTCTACGGATTCATGGCCCATTGCATGGTCCACAGGACTAAACCTAACAAACTGATGTACTTGCTAAAAGAAAAATGAAGTCATGTACTTACATAACATTCCATCTGTGTTGTCCATCTTCATTTATCCTTGACATATGGGATCAGTTCCACATATCGGAACTGACTCAGCGTTTACTACAGCCTGTGAGAACCAAAAACTCTCAAGCTTAAGTCTTACCCAGAATGCTCCTCTCCAATTTATTTCAGATCAAGTTTGCAGATGGAAAAAGACAGAAAGTGTAATTCTAATAACACCACCTATATAGAGATCATATCTGATATCACATATGAAAAATGCATAACTAGGACCATAACTTATTCCACCAAGAAGCCTGAATGGAAGGGGAATGGAGGGTGGGGAGTCAAGGATAAACAAGGATGGACAACTCAGATGGAATGTTATGGTAAGTACATAACTTCCTTACCTGATGTTGTCAATCTTCATTTATCCTTGACATGTATGGGACAGAGTCCCCAGCTGCAGTGGACCTTGGGAGGACTCATGAAAGGATATTCTTGAGCACCATAGAAACAAATGCCACTTTTCCCCTAGAGACCACATCCAATTTTAATGAGTAATAAAGGCATGTGGGGTAGTCCATGCTGCTGCACAAATATCATCCATGGAAGCCTTAGACTGGAACACTGCTGAAGTAGCCATGGCTCTCGTGGAGTGTGCCTTAACAGGCCCAAGTAATTCGACTTTCCTTTTGTATATTAAAGAAATACAATCTTTTAACCATCTAGATAAGGTGACTTTGGTGACAGGCTTGCCCATTTTAATACTTGAAAAGGAAACAAACAGCTGGTCAGACTTCCTTATGTCTTTTGCTCTATGAAGATATAAGAGTAATTGTTTATGAATGTCTAATAAATGCAAACAGTATTCACCTTTTGTTTGAGAAATTGGGAAAAAATACTGGTAAACTGATTGCCTGACTGATATTCTTTTCTGATACCACTTTTGATAAAAAGGAAGGGTTTTGTTCTCAATGAAACCCTGTCTTTGAAATATTAAATAAGGTGGTTTGCAAGATAAAAATTTAATTTCTGAAATCCATCTGGCAGAATTTTTTGCTACCAGAAATACAGTTTTCCAAGATAAGAATTTCAAGTTGCAGTCGGTAGGGTGCTCAAAGGGGGAATGTATTACTGTCTGTAATACCAAGCTTAAATCCCAAGGTGTATATGGATCTTTATATGGAGGTTTTAACATCAAGGTCCCTTTTATGAATGCTTTGTAAAGTCTATGAGAAATTAATGAATATTTTTAAACACATTATGAAAATTTGAAATGGCCGTTAGCTGAACCCTGATAGTAGAGGAAGAGGCTTCTGCTTCAAAGAGCAAAGCAAAAAATTCTAAGACTTCATTGAAAGGAGGGGAGAAGGGGGTCAACGTTACAATCACGAGTCCAGTAGGAAAATCTCTTCCATTTACTATTGTAGAGTTTTCTGGTAGAAGGCTTATGGGAGGTCAAAAGAATCCTACAATCTGGGGAAGAAAGTTTATTACGCCTGGCAATCAATGGAACTGGAGAAGCCACCCTGTGAGCTTGAGGTTTTGAAGGTCTGGGTGAACTAATCCCTTTGGATGGGATAGGAGATCTGGATTTGGGTCCAGGGTCCATGGTTGTTGAATCAGATAAGGCCAAAGAAACGGGGACCAAATCTGTCAAGGCCAGAAGGGAGCAATGAGTGATTGCTTTCTTTAGAAATTGAGGAATTAATAGAAATGGCGGAAAGGAGTACAGCAGTCTGGAGGGCCAATTGTGTGGGAGACCATCTCTCTGGGATTCCCCCCAGAGGGGGGACCAGGGCAAAGTAGCTGCTGCACTTGTTGTTCAGAGGAGATGCAAAAAAGGTAGTAGCAAGGCTGGCCTCAGCGACAAAAAATCTTTTTCACCACTCTGAGATTGAGAGACCTCTCGTGAGGCATGAGAATGCATCTGCTCAGTTTGTCTGCTGTCTCACTGGAACTCCCTGGAATATGCATTGCTTTCAGAAAGCAGTTGGAAGAGACTGCCCACTGCCTGACTCTGACAGCTTCTCGACAAAGGGAGTATTGACTTGGTTCCTCTCTTGCTTGTTGATGTACCGAACTAGTGACATATTGTCTGTTTGAATTGCAATCGTTTCCAGGGGGAGAGCAGTTTGAAAGTCCTGGAACACTAAAAGCACTGCCCTCAGCTGCAGGACATTGACATGCAAGCTGGCCTTCATGGGAAACCAAGTGCCTTGGACCATCTTTCCCAGATAATGACCCCCACCCCATCTGGGAGGTGTCCATGGTCACTATGGCTTGGGGCTGACATGGGATAAAGAGGTAGCCCAATAGAATTTCCTTTGACTGATCCACCAAGCTAGGTCTTTCTTGCAATGGTTGGTAATCAAAATCTGGTCTGACATTGGCTGACACAGAATGGACCACTGAGATGCTAGAAGCCACTGTAGAACTCTCATGTAAAATGTCACTAGGGGAACTAACAAGATGGCCGATGTCATAGGATCTAGAGCTTGTAGAACTAGTCGTACAGCTACTCTCTTGCTCCTGACAATCTTTCCCGCTTGAGCTCTGATCTTTTTCAATCTCAGATAAGGTAGGGAGGCTATGCAAATAGTGGTATTTAGTACTTCTCCTATGAACTCTAAAGTATGTTTTATCATAATCCCCAGGTTGGCGCAGATCAGGAGAACAATCTCTTGCTTGTTCTACTAGATGCCTGGTGGGAGAGGTAATGCATCAGTTGTCTATGTATGGAAACACACAGAATCTGCACGGTGTCAAGTGAGCTGCTACTACTGCCATGCATTTGGTGAACACCCTGGGGGCCATGGTGAGACCAAAGGGCAGACCTCTGAACTGATAATGACTGGCCCCCAACCAGAAATGGAGAAATCTCCTGGAGTGCTTCTCTACTTTTATGTGGTAATAAGCATCCTGGAGATCTACTGAGTGCATCCAATTGTCTTTCCCTATAAAAGTGAGAACAGACTGAACTGTGACCATCCGGAATTTTGTCTGTCGAACTGACTTGTTCAAAACACTCAAATCCATAATTGGTCTCCAGTGCCTTGTCTTCTTTGGCACTGAAAATAATCTTGAGTAAATCCCAGATTCCATCTGGTCTGGTGGTACCTCTTGGATGACCCTTTTTTCTAGCAGTTTTAGAATTTCTAATGCTGCTGGTTCCCTCTGACTGGGTGGAACTTTGGGGACCTTCCTGGAGTTGTTGGGGGGAATGCAAGGTATGGTGTATCCTCAGGTTATGATCCTGTGCACCCAAGTATCCGAAGTTATCTGAAGACAGGTATGTTGATGCAAGGATAAATGCCCCCCTGACTGCTTCCAGAGGAAGGCAATTGGGCCTCTTTTCAGGAGCACTGGTAGGGTTTCCCTGGAACCCTGATTTTCTGGGCCACCTCTGCTGCGTGGATGGTGTCTCCAATTAAAGCACCCCCCTCTGCCCCTAGGGGAGCAACTTTTATGGGTGTCCTGGAAAGGTCCTTGGGACTTTCTAAACCACATTTTCTCATTTGTCTGGTTCCTAGAACAGGGCTGTTGAGGAGTAGAAAAACATATGCCCACTTTAGAAAGGGCCTTTCTATCTTTTTCACACCTGGGCAAGGTTTCTCAATCTCTGATCAGTCAAAGGGGGCATTGACAAATGAAGACTTGAATGGCTCCACAAATTCGTACAAGCGCAAACAGACAAGTCTCCTTATGGCTACATCCGATCCCAATGCTGTAGTCATCCCTTCAACTGCATGTGCTATAAACCGCATTGACAAATTTTAAATAGATTCTAGGGATGACAGCTGAGAAGCAACCTAATCTTGGATTTCTTCAGATATAGCTTCTGTGAGGGTATTTGATTTAATCAGATCCCTCTGAAGTCTAGTGAAGTGTGCCATACAGTTCAATGACCGTAAAGCAAAGGTCAATGAAGCGTAAACCCTGTTGCCAAACCTATCCATCATACGAGACTCTCTGTTAGAAGGATGGATAGTGGAACTTTCCACTGCCAGTTCCTTTTTTGTGGCTGCTGCTAACACCATGGCATCACCACCAATCCCTTTGCCCAAAACTGATGACCCTCAAATGCAGTTAGAATTTTGTATGGCCTCTTGGGGATGGCTTCCATGGTGTCAGTGTCAGGAGCATTTCACACCTGCTAACAGCTCAACTTAATGAGCTTGTCAGTAGGCGAAGCTACCCAAGAGGTAGATAGTTGAGTGCCAATAGGCTGCAGATACACTGACTCCTCTGAAGAGGGCTTTTGGGATGTCCAGCCACCCCTCTGTTTAAGGATCTCAAGGATGCCTCCAAAGGAGATCTATTCGGGGGTGACCATGGGGAACCCTCCCCTTCATGAAAATCAGTGTCCTCTGTGATGGAGTTCTCCGGGAAATCTAGGTGTTTCCTCTTTCACTTCCTCTTCTGAGGAAACTTCTCAGTGGGATGATCTGGCTCTCGCTGTCCAGGTGTTGTAACTGGTTGAAGCTCTGGATGATGGAAAGGATTGTGGAACTGCTCTGGAAGGGGAGAAGCTGACTGAATGCCGACAGTGGACAGGGCTCTCTCCTTGGCCTGGAAAGCTGGTCCCCCTGAAGAGGGAAGGGGGCCCAGAACAGAGAAAGACTGCCTTCGAACAGTGGTCCATCCCCACTCCAAAGAAACTGTCCTCGAAGCCAAAGCCAGGGTAGAGCTAATGTGTGCTGAAGCCCAGAGATACAGAGACGTCTCTGAAAATACTGGAGTCAAGCCCCCACTCCCCAGAACCAATAGCATAGCCATGACCCTGAACTCAGGGTAGAAATCGGAACTGGAGATGGAGATCTCATTGGAACAAAAACAGTCAGCACCAGGAAACTCGTAGCCAGGATATCCAAGGCCTCAGAGGAGGTTGACTATTTGGGGTCGCAGAAGGAAGGGTTCCAGCTCCAGAAGAGGCTGGAATTGAGGACACAACTGAGAGTCCCCTCACTGCAAGGAGCTAATCCACCAATCTCAACACAAGCTAATCCACTAATCTCAACACATCCATTTCTGTCAGACTCTTGGTGAAATTATTTGACTGGGTAGAGGAAGATTTTGGTCTTTCCAAAAATGGGCTAGGAAATTGACCTGCAGAAGGATCTATAGACAGGGAGTATCTGGTCCTAGGACGATCAAGGAAAGAAGATTCAGTGTTTTCAGTTGGCACTTAAGACACTGGTGCCAAAATGGGAGATGGCACCGAGACGGTCATTTACATGGTCTGGTAATGGATCTGCTGCAAAAACTTTAGCACCAATGGAGTAGACACTTTCGGTGCCAAGATCAGCACCAAACTATCCCTTGAAGTAACTGTTGGTTCCACACTGGTAGAGAGAATGGAAGTTTTGCGTCTTTTGGTCATCAGTGCTGAGGGACAAGCTGGCACTGATCAACTCCTCTTTTTAGGTTTTTCAAGTTTTACCCATTTTACTTTTACTATAATGGCCAGATAAGGCCTCCTCAAAGGAAGATTTTATCATCCCCTTTAACATCAGTTTATTCTTCCTTTCCACCAGGGCCCAGTGACTGAAACCATGAGAAATGAAACAATCTTCTTTTAAGTGCAATGGGCCCAGACAGTAAAAGCAAAGAGAGTGCCCATATGAATTGGGCAATTTACGGCTACACTCCAGACATTTCTTAAAATCAGAGGTGCCTTCACCTTTATCAGCCATGATTCATACAAGAATCACACACATGCACACGCATGCGTGCACACACACACACACACACACACACACACACACACACACTAAGGTGAAAAAAACAATTATGTAGACAAAGATGGGGGAAACAAATGGGCTACCAACAATGGTAGAAAGGAGCACAGAAAGTTACCTGCGATGGTAGGTAAGACTACAGTGAAGTGTAGAAAGAAAAAGCGTGAACTACCACTAATTTTTTTTTGTAACTAGGAGAGAAAAAGGGGGGGGGAATAAAGACTACAAATGATGGTAGCACAGAGTACACCAACGTGTATAAGGGAAAGTGGAGAGAAGTAAATGGCTACTGGAAAAAGGGTTGGCTACAGAGAAAAAACACAATATTAAACTAGAAAAATCTTATAACTATACAAAAACTAGAAATACAAAGGAGAAATAACACTTAATTTGAGAGCTAGTTGGCAACACGTCTGTCACAGGAAAGGGCAAATGAGATCCAAGGTAAATTGGAGAGGAGCATGTTAGGTAGGACTTAAGCTCGAGAGATTTTGGTTCTCGTGAGCTGTACTAACAGATGAGCTGGTTCAGATAATCGGAACTGAACCCATATGTCAAGGATAAATGAAGACTGACAACATCAGATAATTTTAATAGAAGCAGTTTGGACAGCACATGCACCCCACGAAAAACATCCTAAACAGAGCAGTACAAGTTTCTGAACTGGCTACACTGAAAACACAGGAAAAAATGGAGAACACCTAAACAGTGTACCTGAGAAAAAAAACAAATACATGAAAGACACTCTTCTAACAGCGGATTTATGAAGAGAAAAACAAGCTCTGAAATTACAGAGCTATGGAAGGAGGAATAAACTATCAAAAAAGAAAGCAAATTTGCAAGGTAAATGTCAGAAAATGAAACATAGTTTCCTTACAGCACTAGAACTTGGAATTTGCAGTTTTTCTAGGTCTGGAGGCAAAAGAGATTTGAACTGTGCTTGGTACAGAGGATTGTAGGTAGGAGGAGGAGCTCGAGCCTGGAAGCTGAAGTCTGTAGAAGGCAGCCCTGTCGGATGTTAGGACTGGATCCATGACTCATACATGAATCAGAACAAAAAGGACATCAGATACTTCATTAGATAAATAGTTGTTGTTGTCTTTCGGCATTTCCTGGTTACGGGTCGCCACAGCGGAACTCCAGTCCGCTAATGATTGGCAGTAGATTTTCATGAATGCCGAGGTGCCAGCTCGACGTTCAACCTTCAACGAGGGCACGCCCATTTACGCATGCCCACCCATCCGCGGGGAGGACATGCAGACTCCACACAGAAGGCACTCCCCGCACTCCAGCCGAGAACCGAATGGGAGAACCTCTTGCTGTGAGGCAACAACACTACCGCTGCACCACTGCGGAAGTTCAAATAGTATGAGTTGCAAAAAATGTAAAATAGAACATCTGTTTGGTAGACAATGAGCTATATACTGGTGTTAGTATCAAAGGTCTGTCTGTAGCTGCTGATTTCATACTGTAGATTTATGAAAGAAAAAAATAAATTTTGTTTTCCAAAAATTCTAGTCTTAAGCTATACAGCTGTAGGTATGTGAGACAGATCCAAGATACCAGTGAGGAATTGTTCTCAGGTTCACGATCTTTATAATGACATATAACTAGAGCGGATAGGATATTGCTGTCTTGTGATATTGACACATCTAGGCAAATTATGCATATCATAATTTCACAATATTTAAGAACAATATTGAATTTGCATTAGATGGGAATTACCAGTGGCAACATTGGGTGTTTTAATATTTTGCATAACATTGCACTATTTGTGCACGTGAGACTCAGCATTTATGAAATAAATGAAGTTATGAAAATACAGGCATTATTCATAACTGCTTTAACAAAAGATCAAAATGATTTAAGATTACCCATCATATTTTAATGTAATTTCTACTAATACTCATAGCTTGAATACACCACCTTATCACATTCTATGTTTGCATTATTAATGTAAACATGGAAATCTGTCCCATTTTTTCACAACTTTTTGCACATACTCCTTAACTCCATGGCTGCACATCCCATGCTGACCATTTCACTGTCATGCTTAGTAAATTATGTCAGCTTGTAGATGCTACCTTGTTGTCTTAGTTGTATGCATGTACCATTACTAGGACTTTTGCAATTACAATTTTGAAAACAGTGACATGTATACTCACTTCAGGAGTACAGAGAAGTCACTTGCAAAGATGACTATACTCAACGAACACACAGTGGACCAGCTGCAATAATATATTAGTGTCCAGCATCCACTTGTAGAGATCCCTTTCTGATCTGCTAAAGTGTTCCACAAATGTTTTTCTTTTTTCAGATGAGATGTTGACTGACTTTGGGTTCATATTGGACTCTAGGGCTATTTCCTAAGCAGTAATTTCTAGCCTGCACATAAAGGTATGACCAAGTCCCTCCCTATTTATGTACTACATTATGGTTGTATTGTCTATAACCACCTGAAGCACTTATTGCTTCAATATTGGTTTAAATATCACTAGTGGTTGGACCGTTACCGACGTTGCTTTTAAGCAGATTTGTTCCTTTCTTTGAGTACAGTATCATCTGCCTGGACCTTGTGCCCCTCTGGATGGGCTGTCTATGTTCTGTGGTTAGAGGTTGGTTCAATGGGCTGCTCACTGAAGGCGACCCTTTATTATACAAGGTAGAATTAGAATAGTCTGCTTCATGGAATGGCTGTGCTGATTCTAGATTTTTCCATGGTAGGATTGGAGCTTTTTCATACGCAGCCTCACCGTGATCATAGACGATAATGTCCATCAGTATCCTTAAGAATTCTATTACTGTGTTTTGTTTTTTTGCTTGCTTTTTTTTTCATGCAGATGTCCAGAAAGTAGTCTTCCAGGGATTCTACCTAGTCCTGAGCGAGGGGACCCTCTCACTTATGGAGTCAATGACAGTTGTTATAGAAATATCACCCTTTGGGAAGCCAAAAGATTTTATTTGGGTACGTAGACAACAGAGACCCCAGTTTTGGAAGCAATGCACCTTAAACTGTAGCGCCCTCTCTACCTCCTCCTGAAACTGGCCCTGAATTAGGTAGTCATTCACATATGGCTAGATACAAATGCCAAAAAACAAACCAAAAGGTTCCGAACCAGCAGGTGTAAAACTCCAAAGGTTTATTAGAAAATGTAAAAGTAAAGCGCTTTTAGTCTCCCTTTGTCTGAAGAAGTCTTCCTACTAAGGAAAAAATCATCAAACACAATTTAAAACCCAAAAAAAGGGGTGTGTGTTACAAAATTACAAACAGCTGCCTTAACTGAACCCACTGACATACCTTCACAAAAAAAAAAAAAAAAAAGTTCATGTTTCTTTTTTGAAAACTTTTTTATGTTTGACACCCTGTCTACACTAAGTGGACATTTATTTATGCTTTTAATGTAATACAACTTTAAATGTGAAAGTATGTCAGTGGGTTCAATTAAGGCAGCTGTTTGCAATTTTGTAACACACACCCCTTTTTTTGGGTTTTAAATTGTGTTTGATGATTTTTTCCTTTGTCTGAAGAAGTCTTCCTACTAAGGGAGATGAAAAGCACTTTACTTTTACATTTTCTAATAAACCTTTGGAGTTTTACACCTGCTGGTTCGGAACCTTTTGGTTTGTTTTTTGACAGTTTGTTTTTCTTCAGTTTTGGAATTGTTAGATACGAATGCCGTTAGTTCTGCAATATGCTACTGTTAAAACTAGGCACACTGTGAAAATTCTGGGTGCAGTAACTAAACAAAACAGCATGGAAGTAACACGCAGTGGAAACCCCCTGCCTAGAATCTGAGCAACCAACTGCAGCTGCTATGAAAGACGAGTATACAAACTGTCTTGATATCTAAGGTTAAAATAGCAGCCTGTGAGAACAAGATAGGTAAGAGGGCTTTCAGGGTTAATGTTCTGAATGTTGGCATTTTTAAAATTGTATTTTAGATTGATAAGTCCAAAATGGGTTTCAAAAGTCCCTCTTTTCTAGAGCTAAGAACAGTTCTAATTAGAACTTTTGCTTCACTCTTTTTTGATGTGGAAAGTTCATCTGTAAGATGAGGTAACATAGGGTCAAAGGTTGTATGGTGAGCACTAGGCTATCAGCCCAAGAGCCATTTTAAGTCTAGATAATTGTACACTGAATATGTCAGAATATTGCTGACATGTAATATCTCAGGGAATTTTACTATTACAATATAGGCTTGTACACATCAACAGTTCACAGGCTGTCCCTAACCATTACGGCCACGTGCCGAAACCAGGAGTAAATTTGTGATTTTCCATCCATTGGTCCAAGTTGCATCTGAATATGGTTAGGGATGATTTTTGATTCATATGGAAGGCAAGCTTGTTCTAGAGACGGAGTAATCTTTCAGACACATATCTGTCCCTCCAGAATGACCTGTTTATGTCATAGACCAGGTTTAGGTCCTTAGAATGCTATTTGTTTTATGGATATACAACAAATCCATTGGATCACAGGATGCTTAGTAGGCTAGGCATAGATTGCCATACGTTACTCAGTAGAAGACAGAGTACAGTGATAGGGCTTTGCGATGGTCTGAACAGGACTTGTTGTTGACTCCCTGTATTCCTTTTTTGTGAGGAATCTCTGTTGTTTCGCAAGCTGTTTCAAGTGCCTGGTTAAGTATATGCTGAAGGGTGCACTGCACTAGATGACTGCTCTGATCAGAGCCAAGTACAGTGGAACAATAACCTTCTTGGACCTGGATGCCACACCCTTAAGAGTTGTTCACTGTAAAATGATTTTCATTCCACAGTACTCACGTGGTGGTCAAAGGTCAGATTACTGTCAACATACATTCCCAGATCTCTGACCATTAGGTCAACTTTTAGGGATGTACTATCAATGCGATAACTTCCAGAGGTGGTCATATTTCTAAAGGGCACCAGTATGTATTTTTTCACAGTAAGTTTTAGTCCATTTCTCTGGCACCAGATGTTTGTCTGTGTCAGGCCCTCTTGAAGGGGATTTGTGTCTTTAGGGGATTCAATTACCACTTCTAGTTTGTCTTGTTTGTAGTACTAGTTTGCAGTCAGTAAAAATTGGTTAGCCATAGGCCCTTGACATAATAAGTCCTTTGATTCTGTTGGCACTGAAGAAAATTCCTTCAAATTTGTTTCTTTCCAAATGAAAATGTAGTCTGTAACTCTAGGTCACTACTGCATTCTTGGTAGTGGCCTCTCAATGTGTGGAAAATTATGCAAGCTTGCCACCTATCTTTTACATGTACTGGGTTTGGGATAGTGGTTGGGGATGAAAGGGTTGTGGGAGGGGGGGGTTGACCTGCAGCAAGGGGGAAAGGGAGGGGCATGGAATAGTCATGGCTCTTTCCCTTTGTAAGGTGGGGTTCTGACAGCCTCTAGGTTTTCCTTTTTGGTCACCCTGCCACTTATATTCACATTGGACCTTTTACCCTTTCATCTGCTTACTCTTCCATTGATGGTGATAAGAGCACCAGCTCCTTATGGGTAATTCCTCTTATACCTTTCTATAGGGGGGTGAAATACTGGATTTGCAGATTGACTAGTCTTCTCCTTCTCCTCTGGTATCCTTGTCTACCAGGGAATTAGGAAGCCATGCTTTAACAACCTCTGGAAGGGGTTGCATTCTCAGCCAATCATGTCATCTGATAACAGACCTTATGGCTGCTGCCCTGGATACAACGGCTATACAATTATATCCAAACTCAATAACATGCTTTCCTACATGAGTAATCAGTTGTGTCAAAGTCAGAGGATTACTTTTTGAGCAGTGTCAGACACCTTCCTTTCCTTTGCTGCCAATTTTTTTGAGGAACTCACCTTGGTATTTTTTCATGTGAGACTGACAGTTCACTGCTCTGAAGGCATTGCTTGCAGCATTATATATTTTATTCTCGATTAGGTCAAGAATCCTGCTTTTCAGGCCACTGTATCCCCTTTTCTAGATCCAGGGACACCAATACAGATATGCTGTAGGATTTTTGTATAAAAATGTGTTACAATTCTGGACTTTTGTAGAATCAGCCAGCCTTCTTTGGGCCAGAGGTCTGGAAGTCTAGTTCCAGACAGGAAAGAAAAAGCACATTTCTCACAGCTATTAAGACTGGAAGGACAATCACTGGCTTTGAGGCTTTCAAGCTATGGAAATTACAGTAAACTTTCTAGGCATTTGAAACCTTTTTAGTAACCATCTGAAGTAGTCCTCCACTCTACATAACTTAGCACCAAATGAAATGTCTTCTATGCGGTGGCCACAGTACCTGCAGTGTCTGTATTCATAGCCAAGGAGGAAAGACATGTGAAACTTGAGTAGTGCTCCTGCTCACTTTTTAAGGAATCTGAATCCAGTTGGGGAAAACACTCCTTTTCTTTTTTAGAAGAGGGTTTCCTGACACGGACATCTGGCCTACTGCAGGCTGTGAATAAACTGTATAAAGTACTAGTCAATCTGAACTAGTCCTGGGTAAGCCTAGGAAGTGGACAAAAGTGTGAGGGTGTTGCCTGAGCTACAGATAAGTGCAAGAAACGTGATGGCAGCAGGCATCTTCTGTTTGGATGATTTGAGTTCTCTTTACCTGTGGTGTCAGGATGTGTGGCTGGGAATCCCTGGCTTTCACCTTTTTACCATGGATGTCTTCACAGACAGTGACCGAGGGAATTCTGCTCTCTCCCGCACAATAAAATGTGTATCAAAGAAAGACACCTGTAGATGGGCGTCCAAGACAGATATCCTGTGAAATGTCTTCAACTCAGGAGGATTTACCAAGTTGCAACAGCACAGTGGCCACTCAAGGGGAAATATCAGAGAACTTGAATAATGCAGAAGCCTAAGCTCGGGGATGCAAAAGTGCCACATCAGGCCTGGCACCCTCAAGCTGAAGAAGGCCCTGAGGGAATGAAAAAACATCTGTTTCTTCTTTTGTCCATCTCAGGTTCTTGTACTTTCTCTTTCCAAGTACAGCATCCATAATAGGCAAAGGTATTCTAGAAGAAAAAAATGACCACACAGGCCAAAGCCTTTAGCACCTTCCTATCTATAGAGTCCTGAAGAGAATGCTCCCTTCCCTTTATCTTCTTTCTGCTCAAGCCCTGGCAAACATTACAGTTAGACACATTATGCTAAAATCTGAAAGAAACATTGAACTGTGTAAGACAGAAGTTATATGGACTTTGCCTACTGCTTGTACATTTACTAGCCATTTCTGGAGTAGGCATCTCCTAAAACCATTACAGTCATCTAAACCCAACACTTTAACAATAAACCACTGATAATGAACCTCAGTTTCACTACCTCCCCCACCTCTACTGTTATTCATGTCAACTTTTATTACAAATGCTCCCAAATAATTTTTCAGTGCAGTGACAAAATATATAGAATACTGTGTCATATTCAAGATAAGAAACAGCATCTCTTCATAAAAGCCACCCTACCCTTCTTAGGTTAGGAATAAATTTCAGTGAATATCCTTTAGCATGCACCTTATAACTTTCAAAGAAATAATAAATGCACAACAATACACTGGATTGAGCTAGTCAACAGTTAAATAAAATAAGGAACCATAACAGAAGCATATCCAGTAAAATACACACTTCATTACTACTAAAACACTCACACATTAGCTAGCTTTCAAACACATTCAAGTTCTTCTTCAGACCAAATTACTTATTAGCAGATGCACTTTTTTATATATGCAAATGAACTGATATTCATATGTCAACTAAAGGTCTGTAACAATCGTTTTCCCCCACATATTTTAAAATATTGGCTTTATGCTAACTGAATCATTTAAGACAAAACCTTTACTTGCATTTAACTGCAGTTGTCACTGTTTCACATATCAATAAATCATTATAACATTTAAGTGCATGTGGTAGCACTTAAAAGTAAGGCATTGTTAAGTTATGTTTTCGGACTCCTGAGGTACATTTTTTATAATGCAACTATGCAGGGCTACCCTCCCCATATAATTTCTGTACAGTCCAGGCCACTTGTTTTGCAGTCAGTATATCCACTGAAATATTTACTCAATTTCATGATGATTATGATTGTTAAAGACTTTCAACACATATAATGGCATAAGTTCATCTGCATATATCAAGATCAACTATGACAAGGTAATTTAGTCATAAGAGGAATTCACGTGTATTTGAAAACTAGCTTCCACGTGTACTTTAATTTCACTTTAGTGAAGTACATTCTTACCACAGATGGTCCTGTTTTTTCAGTTCATTTTTGAATTTTCTACTTACCCAAGGGCAGAAAACATTCTTCTAGAAGTGTGCTTTAGTCTTGTCTGTACCAAAGGTGTCCAATGCCTCTAATCACGATGAGGTACTATTGCCCATCATTCAAAGTGGTGTTAGATATGAAAATTAGTCTACACCCAAATACTGTATTATACAACAAAGTACGGACACCTATGCAAAGAGCAAGGTATATTCTGGCAGGGTTACATACTGCAGTCATCAGAGACACTTATTCTTTGCATCTTACAGGTAACATGCTTTACTAAATGAAAGAGGGCATCTGACAGCGATGACCACACTGGCCTTACTGGGATTGAGTCATGGACCTGCTCAGACTGTCTGCCACAGAATTCTGACTGGAGGAAATATAAACTGCCTGAAAAGTCACCTGGTACTAAACTGCCAGTTCCCAAGCAATGAGAGCTAACCTGCATAAAAGGTACGACTTCACCCCCCATCTGTATACATACCAGAGAACTGTGGTGTTGTATGTAAACAGTTTTACAGGTCCTGGACAGAAAAAGAGGATGGAAAGCTTGAAAAGCTAAAACGAGAGCTCCCGTCTCTTTGCTGTTGATAAGGTCCTTCTTTTGATAAGGAGACCAAAAGCCCTGTACCTTCATGGAAGCAGAGGTTGCTCCCAATCCTAGGATGGATACATCTGTAAACAACTCTTGAATGGGAAGAAGAAGATGGAAAGGAAAGCTAGGGTTCAGGGAAATCTGCTGAATCCAGCAAAGGAGTTCATTTTTGAGACACGAGAGAAGAGGAATGACAAACTCCACTGGATGTGCATGATACCTCCAAACTGATTTCAGGTACCACTGAGACTTCAAAGAAAAAAACAGACTCAAAACGCCACAGAATTTTAATACAACCCTTCTTCAGTGTGAGAGATGCAATTAAAAGCAAACACAAGCCCATTCAGAAAATACTCTCAATTAGCATATTAAAAATGCAATACTTAAGAATAATCCAAAGAAAAGACCTGAGTATGGTAGTCACAGACTACCTGGCTTGTTTGGAAAGGGCTGCTTCTGGGCAGGAACTGGCTGAGTGGGCTTAGACTAAGGAGTTCTCCTACATCCTTTTTTGTTTTTGGAAGTGGGTAGGTGAGTTTGTTTCCTAACAAAGGAAGTATTGGAGGGGTAATTTCTCTGAAATTTGGGAACAGGCAAAACAAATACATGTTGTAAGTCCTGTAGTTCTTAGCCTTTCTCCTGCAAAGATTTAAACAAATATGCAGATTTGCAGATCCCCAAACAAAGCACAGATGTCTAAAGCAGCATCCATTAATTTTGCTTTGATATCATCTGAAAAGTGGTTGAAGCCTCAACCATGAATATCTCCTGTGAACAGAGCCAGATGCAGCTGCCCTGGAAGATGCCTCAATGCTGCATTTAATGGAGTGGTGAGCTACCTGAGAGGAAGCTCCTAAGAGAGACATCAGCTGAGTTTTAACATCAGAGTCTGGGAGGTGAAAAACTGCTTGAGAGGCTTTAGAAAGAACAGCCAAAGCATATCTGGTCTTATGGGTTTGGTAGTTTACAGCACAGAAAGCTAAGGTGGCAGAAGTATAAACTTTTTTCCTATTCTTTCCATAGTCCTGCTCTCCTTATCAGAAGAAAGATGGTACAAGTCTGGATGTTTTGTCAGAGTCAATGAAAACCACTGCAGGATGGACATCTGTACAAAAATTTACAGTGTTCTGGCACTTTACAAAACCGATCAGGCCTTTTAGGGACAGGGGCCTGAGAGGCTCGGGCCCTTTAGATGCTGAAGAAAAAGCATCCAAAAATGCTTGTTAGACTGGAGGTACAGCAGAAGGAGAAGGAGAATCCATTTGTAAAAGATCATAATACCTTTTCTGCACATCAGAAACTTGAGAGCAGTCCCAGTTAAAGAAGTCCCTCATTTTAGCTAAGATTTCCCCAAATGTAATCTCTTCCAGTGGTGAATCTACGCCATTTGACTCCTCCTCAGGGGAAACCTATTCAAGAGGGGATAGAATTTGACTGGAATAGGCCAAAGATTCATCCTCAGAAGAACCCTCATCTTCAGAAGATTCCAGTACCCTAACTCTCTTGAGTGGGGAAGAAGTTAAAGGAGAAACAGGATCAGCCAAAGGAGGCTTAATAGTCATGAGTGCAATACGCAAGCCTTCAGAAAAAGTTTCTCAATCCAACTGTGGAGTCTTAGGTGCAGAAACGTGCTTAGTTTTCTGCTTCTTTTTTAATATGACATCAGCATGATGGAAAGTGGAGGGACCTGACGTAGGCCTGCACTCAATAATATTATCTGGAATATCCTCCCTGACTAATATTTCAGGGATACCCCTACGACCTTCCAAAATAATGAGCCTTGGTTCTTCTTGAGAGTCCAATGCGGACATCTGCATAGCCTCAGAGGATGTGCCTAAGGTGGATTCCTTGATGGCATCCTATGAGGTACCAACCAAAGAACGCAAGCCAATCTCTAGATGGACCTCTGGGTCTTCATCGACCTCAAGAGAGATATCAGTGGTATAAGGTGCAGCTGAAGATTCAGGCCCAGGCTTCCTGGCCTTCTTCTTCAATACAGGCTTGGCAGAAGTGCCAGACGTACCATCGAGGATGTCCCTAGCTAACTGCTTCAGTCGCTGATTTTCCAAATAAATCTTAAGGGATGAAAGACGGCTACGTGGGGTCTTAGGGATGAAGGCTACGCAGGGTCTTAGGGATGAAGGCCTGGTAAATAGAGCAAGCAGTATGGTTGTGCATAGGCCCCAAACAAGAGAGAGACAGGTCGCGGCTATTCTTATGTGGAAAATGTGCCCACATTGGCACTTGCCTTCCCTGGATGACATGAAACCCTCACAAAAGAAAGCAGTAGTAAACAAAACAAGAAACCCCCCAAAGGGGCACTTATCTGAAAAGTAGACCAGCAGCAAACAACTCGGGCAAACAGATTTGACGATCAAAAATGGCGTTCGGACTGTGGCAGAGAAGTTCTGAGGATTGTATGTGTAGATAACGCTTTAATGGACAATGTTCTCCTTAGCCATCCATCTAACATCTCGCATACTAGCAGTACTTAAAAGCTTTTGTATGCTGGCTGGATGTCATGTCACACATGGTGGAGGATTCCCTCATGTAAAGAATACTGCAACATTAGAACAGAAGAACATCAACTATGATAAGAATATTTAGTCATAAGAAGACTTCAAATGTATTTGAAAGCTAGCTTCCACATGTGTATTTTAATTTCAGTTTAGTGAAGTATATTCTTCCCACAGATGGTTCTGTTTTTCAGTTTATTTTTGAATTTTCTCATTACCCAAGGACAGAAACCATTCTTCTAGAAGTGTGCTTTAGTCTTGTCTGTACCAAAGGTGTCCGACACCTCTAATCACGATGAGGTACTATTGTCCATCATTCAAAGTGGTGTTAAATATGAAAATTAGTCTACACCCAAACACTGTATTATACAACAAAGTATGAGCACCTATGCAAAGAGCAAGGTATATTCCGGCATGGTTACATACTGCTGTCATCACAGATGATGATCTCAGTAACACTGACTCTGGGCATCCTACAGGTACATGCTTTACTAAATGAAAGGGGGCATTTGACAATGATTACCACACCAGCCTTATTACATTCTGACTGTTCAGTTTTGGTCACATCATAGGAAGAGAGTAACATAGGAATAAAACTAGGCAAGTGTTCAACAGAACCATAAGATACCTAGCCAAATACACCTTTAAAAAGCCACTTTTCTTCTCCCCCTTTATAAGCACTTAACAGTGCTCACCTCACTAAATGGACATACTAAAATGGTTCTCTAACTACATGAACAACTGGTCTTACACAATATAAAATGGTGGCAATGTACTTTCTGATTTACTATGTAGTTTTTCAGTTGTTTATACTAGGCCCACTTTTATTTTCAGTTAAAAGTAACCATATAACTGACCTGTCTACACTTACGTCATACTGTATATGCAGGTGATCCTACTTCTTGCTACAGCAACACATTATCTAAAACTATTTGTCTCCTTACATCCTAGGTCTTTCAATAATTCCCTTTTAAAGGTTTAAAACCAGGAACAACAAAACAAAGGTAATGCTGCCTAACTCTACTTAAAATGTGGTTACCTCCTTATGTCTTGAACTACAGAGCCCTTCAGAGAAACTGCTAGAATAGATGGATAAACTCAGAACACCCACGTTTATGGCTTGACCGTTTCTTTTCCGCATTTCACACTACTTGGATTACATAGAAAATAGGTCAGCTGACAACTGCCTGTTACATTTATGCCTAATCTTAAAAAGTCTTTATACAGTGGGTAAGCACCCAGTGGAGACAGTAGACGGGATGATGCATGGTTCTGAAGATGGAAGTTGTGAATCCACTAACATCTTGAGACAGTGGTAGCACTGAAAGAGGCAGAGTTATGTCTCTGCCATCCACTACAGCTACTACATCTATAAGGGGCAGTATTTGTAGCAGCTGGAAAAATTTAAGTGCAATCAGGAAGTATATGACAAGGTTGGGGAAATACCAAGTTTCATTTATAAGGTTTGAATTTACACTGATGGAAGATAGGATAACGATTACATACTGATTAAAGGATTACTGTGTCATTATCCAATGGAATGTCTCAACGTCTTCTATATTTTTGGCACTTTGCATATTGCCATTAAAAACACCTAAATTGCCCAGCCCAGGCTTAATGACTGCAAATGAAAATAATAGTTTATCCCAAAGCCGAAATATACTTTATCTCTATTTACTGACAAACGCAGCACTAACAGCACATGTTCAAACACCCAGAGCAAAGGTCTAACCATCCATCTTTATTAACGACTTATATTGGTGACACTCATTTAGCTTTATCTGCTCATTGCAGTCTGAGGAGAGGGTTAAGTATGTGTGTTCAGGGGCGTGAGAAAAAGCTGAGTTCTTACTGCAGACAAAATAACATGTTCATCTACAAGAGGGGTCAGGCCAGGGTCATGCTGGGGTATCACCCAGACAACATGAGCTGCCACTGAAGCTGAAAAAAAAAAGGAACTTGTGGGAACTTGAAGTCAGCAGTGGCATACGATGGAAAATGCGAACAGAAAAACTTGTCCTGGAGAGGGTTACAGTGGTATCAAGATGAGTTAGGCAGACCAGGACTCTAATTCTCAATCCACTGCAGTACCTTCCTGCTCATCCTGCAGAATCTCTAGAGGTACAAAGGCAAACTGAGACATTCAGAATGCTCTGGGGCCACACTTGGACTCCCCACAGATAGCCATACATGGTACACCTTCCTCAGGATTTACCCTAGGGCATCCTCACAGGTGTTCAGAATAGCATGATGAGTTCCTTTAAAACTCGTGCACAATTACAGTGCAACCCTGGGAAGGAAACTTATTTTCATTACTTGCACCTGCAAGCTCATCATCTCGGACATTACTTAAAGGGGTCTAATTTAGAACAGCGAACGATCAGATGATCGAACGCTGTTACATCAACCCCTACACGTCGAATCGGCAAAACAGCGAACGGCCGGAACAGCGTTTTTTTCCCAGGGAAAAAAATCACTGGGCCACTGTCCGGGTTGTGCCATTTCCTCCATTGTAGTGCAATCTCAGAGTTGGTATATTTAAGTAGGGAGGATGTGGGGGGTGAAGCCCCCCGACTTTATTTAGTGTTCTATTTTTTTTTTTTAAATCGCTGTTCCGGCTGTTCGCTGTTTTGGTGATTTGACATTTAGGGGTCGATATAACAGTGTTCGATCATTTGATCGTTCGTTGTTATAATATAGACCCACTTAAAGAAGGTGGCCATAGGTAAGCATAGGAGCACCAAGTGGCTGTTAAAGTGAGAGCTTCATCCTATGCAGTGAATTACATTTGGACTACTATAGCTACTGCACCCATCTGCTGCCCATTCTTCAAATCCTCTCTTACCTCACTCATGAACAAGACCCCTATATATTCAGACTCTAGCACCTGAGGTAGCTGTTCAGATGTTCAATGTATAGTGTAATCTATTACCTTCTAAGACAGGACCTCTGGTGTGGAGATGCAAATTTTCATTCCATCTGCTTCAGGATCAGCAACAAACTGCTCCAGGGCAGACCACGGACTAGTCCAATAGGACAACAGTGTCTGCACTCAACAAAGATGCAGCCGTTGAGTGCATCAACTGGATACTCTTATAACCTCAGCTTAATCTTGATTCTCAAGAAAAAAAAAAGGAAAACAGGAGACATCTTTAGTGGACCTTAAACATACTTTCAGCACCCTGGGGATGAAAGTGAGAGACAGGAAAATTTTACAAATTCCCTAACTCCCCTCCACATCAGTCTGAAAACTCACATCACTGAACAGGGGCTACACTACTGGTGTGATGGTGTGTGCATCTGTGGACTTAAACACACACACACACAGCTATAGTATAGATACTGTCTGACAGGTAAGTGTGCTCCCTTCATTTATTAGTTAACTTGCTGTGGTACTCAGTACACCAGCAGCCAGCATCACAGCAGACCTCTCAGCCTTTCATGTGAATGAGCAAGCCAGTGTTGCCTGCTCATTCTCATTCCATCAACCACCAGCAACCAGTTCTCCTCCAGTGCCTAGACTCACTAGTTGAACCCAGGTCACCAGTGTAGCAGTTAGGGCTCTTTGTCTCTGCACCACATATCTAGCCACCATGTACACATTGGTTTAACAAAGAATACGGATGCAACACTTGTTCCATAAGTATGTGGACCAAATTTTCAGCAAAAGTGGTCCTGAGATTTCATAATATTGCAGCATTTCCCCAAAGATGTACCAGCATATGTAGTTACATGCCTTCTCCATGGCCATGAAACACATGCTGACACTAGCATTAAACTCCCGTGATGCCATCAATATCTGTGCTGAAAATAGAAGTCAGTCAACCGTTCTATGACAAGGATGGAATCTGCATTGTTCCTTCTGAATCAAGGACTCTGTACTGAATGAAGCTTCCATTCCGGCATCATGGCATAGGTTTCCCCTAGAACGTAAAAAGTGTGATCCCTCCACAAACGGGGCACATACCCGTGCATCTCTTTCTGAAAATGAGGACTAACACTCCAGTTTTCCAGTCCAGGGATACTGTATCTGCCTTCCATGCAACATAAGAAAGGCATGTTAGCCATCATACACCAACAATATCCAGCAACTATATAATTTCTGTCTGGACATCCTCCACTCCTGGAGCTCTGCCACGATGGAACCTTTTAATCTAAACAACATTGCAGGTTTATGTCCCTTTCAGTTCACTGAGATGAGCGTTACCTTTCTACCTTTTCTACTGGAAAAGCACATTGCCATCCTAGAATAAGCTCAGTATGTACTCAACCTCCCCTACATATATGTTGCTTCACAAACCTTCACTGCCCTACCCCAAAAGTACAGTTGTGTACATTTACCATAAACGTAGATATTAAAGTGTATTCACTGGTGCAGTCCTTATTTGTGTGATTTCCTGCCGTGAAAGCCCTTGGCCGGCCCGACTACCAGATTTAATTTCTTCCTAACTCCTATGACTAGTGGATGCCCTTGACTGATGTCAGTACACCAGGTTATAAGTGGTGTCCACTGACATCTTGACCTCAGTTGTTTTCTTGCCCCTTGGAGATTGGAGCCCCCAACAGGAGCAGCAGGTCAAGACCAGGTGGTTAAGGTAGGGATACCTAGGCAGGCAGGAATGAACAGTAGGGGTCCCAGCTAGATGGGAATTAGTACTAGCCACTTTGCAGGCTATGAGGGGAAGGAGGGAAGGAAAGAGGACTGCAGCAATGAATACACTAGAATATCTACATATATGGTAACTGTACTGTGTCCTTAGTGTTTCACTGTTGCAGTTCTACTTGTGGGAAGATTCCCAAAGCTGAACAAAGGGGAGGTGGTGAAGTAAGATGAGAAGAGGAAGTCTGCAGGGTAATAAAGGCAAAGCCTGAATTGGAGTGGAAGGAGGCTGGCAGGGGTAGAACCTGGGGAATGTGTGTACTGGCGTACTGAAGGTCAGTTGGCAACCTCTCTCTACCCTTGGTAGGTATGCACTTCAGGGAGGAAAAAGATGACCCAGCTGCCCTAAAGGGATGGGGCCTTACTGTTACAGGAGTGATACTTCCCTGATGATTGTAGAAGGGTGGCATAGAGAGATAGATCTCTTTAGAAATGGTCAACAAGGTACAGGAACTCCTTCAGTGGTGAAAGCAATGGTGACATTCCCTTGGTCAGAAATTCTGATGGATTTTACTGTGGTCATTTAGTAGGGCAGCAGCCTATGGATGCTTGATAACATAGGATACCCTTCCCACAGTACTGTGGGTTGGGAAAGAAGAAAGGTAGATTCCTGGCTAGAAATAAGAAGGCATCAGTCACCAGATTGGGCTAGAAGGGAGAATTAGGCCTGAGAGAGGGGTTATGTCAGGACGAAGAATGATCAAAAAGATTCCCCATCATGAGAGCATAGAGTCTCAGAATTTCCCTAGCTGGAGAGGTAGGTAATAAGCAGGCCGAGATCCATGCTAGGAATATTAAATTTGCAAGAGGTGCAAGTCTTTTGTAGGACAAAGATAAAGTACCAAGGTGAAGTATGAAGTCCCTTGGGAGGCCAGAAGTGGAAGGCCTTAGAAGGAAACTGTTTGGCCCGTGGGTGGGAGAAGGTAGGGATGTGGCAGGGGAAGTAGACTGAAAAGGCAGAAACCGGAACCCTACATGAAGCATAAGAGGCCTATTTAAAGGGGATTTAAGAGTAGGACCAATAGGCAGGGATCTTGACCCTGATGGGGTGCTGACAGGTGCGTCCTTCCCAGTTTGAGAACCTTCCTATTATGTTGCCCAGGTTTTTCTGAAGCTAGGTCTCCTGGTTTTACCCAAGATGTTCTGCCCATGCTAATACTGGGGGAGGGGGAGTGTTAACAGGATCAGAAGCCTGGATCACCTGTGCTCTGTCTCCAAAGTCAGTGCACTAGCACCTAGTATGACAGAGACAGTAGGAGGCCCTCCTTCCCTGGATAGAGAAAGCATCTGGCTAATGGACAGAGAGAGGAGGTAAGGTTCAAGTTTCTAGGGAGAGGGTTTGTAGAGTTGGCCAAATCATTGCTATAAGGATGGTCCTGGGTGCTCTTCTATGATTTCTAGAGAGTCTTGGGAAATTTGGGCATGAACTGTTCTATCCATGACAATGATTAGGTGTTTGTAGCCTGAGCTGAAAGGGGGTTGGTGTTGGAGTCAAGCTTTTCAATGGTGTGTTTTCCCTGGTGAGGAGGAGTTCCATATGTGGGGCTCCCCCAATCCTCGCCTATGCTGACAGGAATCTCCTGATGCAACTTCTGCTTGAGGGTGCCTACAGGCTTCTGCCGATTTGTCTGCTAGTTGGTATATAACCCAGGGATATATTAAAGCCACCGGTGCAATCCTCTGGAGTCAGCTGGAGGGGACAGTGTTACCCATCCCCATATCTAGGTGGTCAGGCAGGGATGGGTTTTCTCCTAGGTTTTTGTGCCATATGCCTGTGACCAAGAAAAGCACCCCTAGTTTTGATTTCTGTTCTGGGTCCTAGAGAAGCCCTTTGTGCTGTAAGAAGTTCCTTTTTGCCTAAGTTGTTATTCACTTCCTTCATGTAAGAAATTGTAGTAAGGATGCAAGTCAAGTAGTCCTTGGGGTATCAATAATTCAATTGCTGGCAGCAGAGTGGAAGGCTTGGGATTAGAGAGAAGTGCTTGGTATACCCTGCACAAATGCTTCTTAGGCCAGGTGTCAGCCTAATTTGGCAGATGGTGGTTGTGAATGCTGAGTCCACATATAGTAGAGGTATCACTGAGGTCTCCTTATGTGTAGCCTGGCTTGGGAAGCATGGAGATGGGAGAGATGATGTTTCTCAGAGTATTTTAAAGGGTAAGGTTATGTTCTCATGAGACCATTACACAAGGCATGCCTTTATTTGGGCTGTACTTTACAACTGCTTCCTAGGGGGATCACTTCTATTCCCCTTATTCAGAAAGTATGGTCTCTCGTGAGCAGTTTGAATCCATCAACCTCTGCCTTCCAAGCTGCAAGGATCACAGGTGTACACCACATGCATGGCCTGTCCGTAATGTCTTGAACACTGTTGGTCAGGGGGGGCACCCTGCCTGGAGGCAAGAAGGGTAGATTTCATCAGGGTCTCACCCTAGAACAGTATTCTCTCTGACAGTGAGCTTTGGATTCTGGGTTTGTTATGGTGGAATCCCAGGAATGTAAATAAGAGCTGTAAGTTAGCCAAGTTTGAGCTGTGTAGTGTCATGTTAGTGGACCACAGGAAGCAATCAGCAGAAGGCAATGGGAGGGGCTGAGTATTAAGTTACTAGCCAGGGACAGGGAACCAGTCAAAGGTGCAGGGTGCAAATTGTTAAAATTTGGCACTTAGTAAAGGCTCATCAATCCTCCGCTAGATCTCCTTCTGGGAACAAACCAGAACTGTGCTTTAGGTCTTAAGTCACTAGGAAAACCTTAGGATAGGACATAAGTAAAAGATATTGAATGGTGATGACCCCTGCCAAGGACAGTAAGAAGACACAGGGAAGGGGGTGGGAAAGGGAGGGGTATGTGTTATGAAAAGGTCAGGAGTGCTCCCTTCCAGGGAGCAGAGTAAAGGAAGGCTGGTTTGAGTCCATGGCAATGACTGTGGTCCCTTTCCCTGCAGGCATTTCCCTGGCCTGCTCTGGGATGGGACGGAAAGGTGCAGAACTTAGTGGGGTAACTTCTGCTAAAATGCAGGAGCTACACCTACAAGAAGGTTTTGGCTGTCTGCCTTGACTTATAGCTGTAAATTTTTGAGTATAGCTACTGCTTTAGGGCCAAAGAGAGGCTCCTTATCCAAGGGAGCATCCAAAAGTTTGGACTTTACATACTCAGGGAGGTCTTGCTTACTTAGTCATTTGTGCCTCCTAATGACAGACCCAGTAGCTGCGGACCTGCTAGCAGTCTCCAAAGCATCAAACCCACAGTGCAAGGAATGTTTGATTACCTGTGAAGTGGAACTGCAAATGTCTATTAGTACTTTGGATAAGGCCTTATTTTCCATGATCAATAGCTTTTGTCTCATCTGTTCTAGCAGTGTCCCTTGATGTTTTATTATGTGGAACTGGCAGTTCCAATGCTCTCATAGATAGGATGGCAGAAGTGTATGCCTTCTTGCCAAACCTATTGAGGGCTCTACCCTGCATATCACTGGAAAGGGTTTTTTTGGATGAGCTAGCTATGGTATCCTTGCATACAGGACCAAAAATCTCAGGGTCTGCTGAATGGTTATTGAAAAGCTGTTTATGTGAAGCCATAACCCTGTAGAATCTGTCAGAATTTCTGGGTACAGGAGGAAGGGAGTCTTGTCTCAAAGAGGATTCTTGAAGAACATCGTCAACCACCTCAAAAATAGGGGGAACTGCCAGTGGTTTAAGTTCTGGGAGGTGGAGAAATTCCCCAACCCTTTTCTTGGATTAAGGATAATCTTAGCTTGTTCTTCCCAATGAAACTGTTCCCCAAAGGAGTGCAAAGCTTCCCCAAAGGACAGGTCCTGGTGGGGGGGGGGGGGGGGGATGGGCAAGGTTTTCTCTGAGTCAGACTCCTGAAATGGAGACAAGGATGGATCCTCTTCAAAAGTTGAACCCTCTTGGTCCGAGCCCTTCCTAGTTTCAAAGGAGTCAGTAGGAACCCCTGGGATTTGGTCTCTTTTCCTAGATTTCCCCTTACCAGATAAACCAGATCCACTGGTAACTTAACTAAATTCTGCTGTGAGACCTGAGAGTGGGAACTGGAAGGGCTGAAATGAAAGGAAGAAAACTTCCTACGAGTAGGTTTTTGTTAAAGCCTGGGGCATCAAAAGAATGGACTCCTGAATGCCTCTGAGGCATAATGGAAGTACTGTGTTTGCTGGAAGGGGAGGCCTGCAGAGCAGTCTCAGACCAGACTGGTGTAGATGTTGAGGGGCCCAATAGCATATTGGCCTCTGAAAGGGTCTCGATAGAGGCCTTGTCGGCCACCATGATTGTGGGTGGCAGCTGCAAGGGCGCCTCACCGACTTCTGAGATAACCAGTCCTGGCAGGCTATCTGATGATGAACTGGCTTCAGAGAGTCTGAGCTTAGGTCATTTGCATTTAGGCAAATCGACGTCGGTATGTGAAATGGATGCCATCTCATGTGGAGATTCAGAGGACTCTCTAAGAAACCTAGCTAAAAAGTCTGTCTTAAGCTGAATAGTTCTGGAGTTAAATCAGGTGCAGAAATGACAGTTGGGAATGTTGTGTGTAGGGCCCAAACACGTAACACTAAGGGTGTGGAAATCCCAGTGTGGAATTTGTTAACTACAATGGAGGCAGTTGTTAACTACAATGGAGGCAGTTGTTAACTTTCTCTGACATTAGTTAGAAAAAGAAAGAATTCCCCAAAGAGGTACTTAGCTTTCTAATGTATTCACTCTGGTGCAGACTGATGCTCTTACTGGATGCTTCAGGCTTTGACAGCAAGAAATAACTGAGTTCTTGAAGTTGGCAGACTCCACTTATACCCTTATAGACTTATACCCCTGGCATACTGACATCAGTCAAGGGCATCTGCCAGTCGTAGGAGAAGGGAAGAAATTTACTCTGGTACTCAGACCAGCAAAGGGCTTCTACGATGAGAAATCCATAAGTAAGGACTTCAACAGTAAAACACGAAAAACATCAACAGATTTTTGATCTTCCCAAACAATCTACCAGTGATTATCTATATATTCTTGCAAACCCCCATTAACTTCTTCCAAAGAGGTAAAAGTGCATTCTTCAATGATGGTCTTTCTCTGCATAAAACACCAATAGAAATGGGCAACATACATAAACATTAAAAAAAAAGGACACAAAATCTAAGAGGTCATAAATTAAACGCAAAGAGGTCCTTCACTAAATCCAGCTGTCAATCAGGTTTATGAATGTTGTTCACAATACTTACTCTCTTAATTTTTCTTTCTGAAGCTGTGAATATAAATATAAATTTTACAAGTGTAAATGCTATTTCACATGTATTACTCTAACATTTGCTGTACAACTTGGACATGGCTGCTTTCCTAGGGCAAATGCCTTTGTTGTCTAATATAAGTTCATCCTGTCCAGCACCAGTTCATGTAAACTGTTAGATATTAGCGCTGAGTGTTAGTGTACAATTTTATAGGTCACTCCATTTTATCAACAGATTTGTTTCCACTAGCCTAGTTTGACTTCATACAAAATACTCACACTGCTACTAATATTCTTTGCAAAAATCAAAAATGTTGAGCATTATGAATACTTTTCTTCTTCTTTTTTTTATCTAACATACATCTAGTTCTTTATGTTTATACTCCACAGCTATCACAATATGTACTACTTGCTTTTGACCCAAGACATAGCTGAAAACCATTGTCAGTCCAGTTCACTTGCTTTGCCGTCAAATAAATAAATAAATCAAATATACCTAAGGTAATCTGAGTAGCATAAAGGCCCTGGGCAGTTTCACTAACTACTGGCCAGTGTCCTCGCCCTTGTCATATACACCATCCATGTAATTTTACATTTTACTGCTTCTTTTCCTGATTTCTATTGCATATATACAGCACCATTAACTTGTTCTGTTCTCCTACCAGTAAGATTCTGCAACTTTTGCTTTGAGTAGAGTGTATTTATGCTCTTCAAAATTGTGTCACATTGATTATTTGAACTAATGTAGTTATCTGCCTTTAACTCACCTGACAGCCTTGGAGTGCCTTTGCTGCATTGAGAGACAACATGGCCTTCTAATATACCAGTCTCATCTTCACTTTTGATACATAAGAACGTGGGCCTGACATAAGTAGACTTCTCAAAGCCTCAGCAGTAAATACAGAAGTATCAAGACTTCTTAAACCACTAAGGGATTATCCATGGCCTAACAGCAGCCTTATATTTACTGTTTATTTTGCCAATGTAGGATGCACAGTAACCATATCTACCAGTAAATATTGAAGTATTCCACCATGGAGCTGTATAAATGTGTGTGTGTGTGTGTGTGTGTGTGTGTGTGTGTGTGCGCGCGCGCCTGTGTGTGTGTGTGTGTGTGTGTGTGTGTGTGTGTGTGTGTGTGTGTGTGTGTGTGCGTGTGTGCGTGTTTCAGGTGTAAAGCAGCTAAAGGAGAAGGCACCATGTGCACCCATAAGTAATGAATTATTCCCCAGACTGCATCAAGGTACAGTACATGTATCTAGTTATGGTGGGGGGGGGGGGTGTTACAAAGACCAAGGTACAGGTTAGTCATGCTGCTTCACACATTGGTCATAAAGGTGAACACAAAGCACCTTTATTTATACAGAATGGGGTTCTGCTACAATCCCCTCCCTCACAAAAGCATGTGTGTGCCTTAACTGGGTCTTCTGCCATCCAGCTTTTCCTAAACCACAAACAAACCTCAATCAGTGCTATGTCAGTGATATAAACATGCACAAGGATTAATTGTTTTCTAAAAAGAACGACTAACTCTTTTAGGAATGTTACGGTCAATAAAAAGTTATGTCACAAAAAGTTATAACATTACTACTGTCTAACAAACTAGTTTCAAATGTTAGCAGCTTTAAAACAACTTTGTGAATATATTTGGTCAAGTATCAGCTTAGCAAATGTTAAACGTGTACAAAGGTTAATTTGTGGATGTGCTACATTAAGTGAGTTGCCATGAAGGTGAACACCTGTGCTGTACACATAGGAGTTAGGATTCCATTGTTAGAGATGGTGTCTTGGTTGAGTGAAGCAATGTAGTTTCAGATTTTGCTTACTTATAGGTTTAGGGTTAATATCACGGCTAAATTAGAATTAAAAACAGAAAATGGATTATGATTAGGTTTGCAGGAAGGATTATTGCTAGTTATAGGGATAAGATTAAGGTTGAGTCTGCTGTGCATTTTCAAAACACTGTTGCCTAGATAAAGTCATTTTTGAACTTTCCTTTTTCAAACTTGTATTTCTTTTTTTTTTTATCTAGCTGGATTTTCATCTACCTGGCACTGGACTTGTCCCTTTCCAATCCACGACAGAGATACTTAGCATTTATGGCTACAGATACATGTTTAATTCTGTTTCTTTTTATGAGTTATGTACTTGTCCCACTTTGTCGGTGTAACTCAGCCAACTCTACTCAATAATACAGTATGCCTTGTACAACATGATGATTCCACACAACACAGTCAAATGACCCAAGAATGGAGTCTAAAAACCATCACCATATTTACAAATGTTCTGGGGCTAATCTCAGGAATTTTGCAAACCATTTACAAGTATGCCAATGCTCTGGAGCTAACCACAGTCATTTGAGTTGCTACTGTTGCACACTAGGGCAGCGTCGGTTAAGCAGGTTTAAACTATTCGGGCTACCTAAAGTCCACTCTTCAAATTTTCCCTTAAAACTACCTTCCTCGAACTATACTACTGATCTAATCAGCGTATCCTATAATTAAAAAGATCATCTCTACTTGACTCCAAGTAGACTATTCTCTATCTGTTAAACGTAGCACTTGCTCCTACAGTACTTATTACCTTGATATGGCACTCTTGTCATAGATAGTACCCCAAAAAAGGCAACCCCCCATTTCTCGGTCACCCACGTCCCCGGAATCTTTTTTAAAGTTTTTTTTGTCTATTCCTTCTAGCATGTCGAGGGATCAGTTGCTAGTGTCCTCTCCTGCTCAGCTGGTAAACCTGGGAATATTGAGGCAATGTTACAATTGCCTCATGTACACAGACAACCCTCTCCTCCTCCCACAAAACACAAATACATGCGAGAGATGCAACTATACGGCCAAACTGGAGGCTGAGCTCTCTCAACATAGGACTGGCAAGACCAGTCAGGAGGAGAAGGTTACCACACACACTATAGACCCAGTCTCACATATTACCATTACAACCTCAAATCATACACATAAACACACAAAGACATACTCGAGGCTCTGATCAAAAATCTACCAAAACAGCAGAGGCCACCAAAGCAGACACCCAAACAACCACCACCTCAGAACACAACACCTACAACACATAGACCTCACAGTCAGAGTGTCAAACAGTCACAGCCCTTAAGGCCAAACACAATGCCAGACACACTAGTCATTGGTGACTCCATAGTCAGACACACTGGCGTCCCGCTCACCAGACTGAGTAAGGAGAAGGTCACAGTAAGCTGCCTGTCGGGCGCTAGAATCCGCCACATAACGCAAGCACTCAGGTCTCTCAACAGCAGGTACAAATATGACTCAGTCATTGTCCCCGCTGGTGTAAACGACCTGAGACGTACCTCCTTGGACTACATGAAAAGAGACATTGAGGAGCTCTCTGATTATGTAGCCCAGACAGGTATGACCCTGACCTTGAGCAGTATCCTACCTTCACCAAGAATGATGCCACAATACAGAGATAAGATGATCAGCTTTAACAATTGGCTTAAACACTGGTGTCATTCAAAGGGGATCCAGTGTCTGTCTGCCTGGGATGACATGCTGGACAAGCCACGCTGCTTCAAGGGACGGCTTGCACCTGTCACCCTGGGATTCGGATATTGGCAAAGGCTCTTGCCACCCCATAGTGCCTTTTTAGGCAAGGCTCAAATTCTAAACCTACCACCCTAGAACAAAAAAGGAAAAAAACTAAGGGTAATGCTGCTCAATGCCAGAAGTCTAAATCTCAAAATGCACGCACTCGAGGCCCTTCTCAGTATGGAGAACATCGATGTCTGTGCTGTGACAGAAACCTGGTTCAAGGCTCCTGAGAGCACCCCAGCACTATCAGGTTTTACCTCATATCATGCGTTCCGGCCCCAAAATCTGGACAATACCAAGAAAGGAGGGGGGGTATCCATATTCATCAAGGACACCCACAACTCAAGACTGGTGGCAACGCACGATGCATCGGAGACCATCCAGGTGCAATTAACCATAGGCAAGACTGCTCTGCAAATTGTAGCATGTTACAGGCCACCCTCACAAACTCAGGAACCTCACATGGCCTTCCTGAAAACACTAGAGGGGATAAATGTATCACCAAACACCATCATACTAGGTGACTTCAATTACCCTAATATAGACTGGGAACACTACTCAAGCCCAAACACCCTAGCCCAAAAGTTCCTGGAATTCATAAACTCAAATGCCATGGAACAACTAGTCACCATCCCCACAAGAGGAGATAACATACTTGATCTCATCATCACGAACATGGGAGCACAATGTTCAACACCGGAGGTGTACCCCTCACTGGTGAGATCAGACCACAAACTAATCTCACTGGAGGTCCTCATCCCACCCTCACCTGAAATAAAAAGACCACAGTAAAGAACTTCACAAAAGCCGACTTCACACTTCTAAAGACTAGTGTGGTCTCCTTTAAGGCCCCTAGCCGGGGAAAACAGTACTCAAGCCGCTGAATCACTTACAAATGCCTTCTACCAGCACCTGCAGGACTGCATGGATAAGGCAATCCCAAGCAAAACAAAGACTCTTTGTACCAAAGGCAAGCGTCCAGTCTGGTGGACCCCAGCCATAAACAAACTCTACAACAAAAGGAGGAAGCTACTACAAGATAGAGCAAAATCCTTAAAAGGTAAGACACCCTTGATCACTATAAGTAAAAACTAAGAGCTCTCATAAAATCATCCAAAGCAAATTTCGAGAGAAAAATAGCTAAAGACTCAAAAGACAATCATAAGGCCTTCTTTAGCTATGTTAGAAACCTAGGAGGAAACTCCCAGATATGCTCAGAGCTAGTTCAAAATGATGTGAAGATTACTGATCCTACAGACATTGCCAACATACTGGCTGACAGGTTCAGTGCAAACTTCTCCCCTCCCCAAAAGAGAGATATCTATACCAAACGATTGCAGCCCCCAAACATCTCCAGCGCCCAAGTGAGAACTGCTCTCCCCAAAGCAAAAACACAGCATCCATGGGACCTGATGGTGTCCCCGGCTGTGTGCTCCATGAACTCAATGAGGAATTAAACCCACAGCTAGGACAGCTGTTTAATCAAAGTCTTACCTCTGGATACGTTCCCAGGGAGTGGCGCACTGCAACTGTGGTACCACTTCACAAAGGCGGTGCCTCCACCGACCCTGGAAATTACCGGCCCATTAGCTTGACAAGCCTTATCTGCAAAGCCATGGAGAGGATCATAATGGACCTCATAAATAAAGACATAGGGAATTTGCAGACTTTGGATCCAACCCAGTTTGGCTTTGTCAAAGGCAGATCATGCCTTTTAAACTTGGTTGACTTTTTTGAAACAGTCACCAAAGCCATTGATGAGGGAAAGGCAGTCCATACAGCCTACCTCGATCTGGCTAAGGCCTTCGATACAATACCCCATTCGGGTATCATTGAAAAACTCATCAGCTTAAATGTCAACCCATACATCACAAGATGGGTTGCAAACTGGCTGAGTGACAGAACCCACAGGGTCAGAGCTGCTGGCGTCATGTCAGACTCAAAGCCTGTCACAAGTGGTGTCCCACAGGGCTCAGTCCTGGGCCCACTCTTGTTTGGCATCTACTTTTCAGTACAAGCAAACACAGGAGGGTTATGGCTGACAAAGTTTGCAGATGACTGCAAACTGGGCCATAGTAGAAAACACATCTGACACAGATATCCTTCAGAAGGGTCTCACAGAAACGGATAACTGGTGCCAGAGCCACGGCCTAAAATTAAATGCCAAATAATGCATAGTCATACCCTTCGGGAAAAACAAGGTTACCCTAGCTACCAAATAGGTGGCAATCCACTGAGCACAGAAGAAGTTATCAGGGACCTGGGGACCCAGGTTGATAGTAGTCTGTCATTCGACACCCATGTAGCTAAAGTAGTTAGGAAGACCTTCTACATTGCCCACCTTATCATGAAGGGATTCTCATCTAGATCAAGGGAGGTCATAGTCTCCCTTTACTCATCACTCATCAGACCAATGATTGAGTACAATGCCCCATTCGAATGTATCTGACCCGACACTTGCAGCAGCTGGAGAGGCCACAAAGTTTCTCACCAAAAGGATAAAGGGTCTCAAAAATCTGTCCTATGCTGCCCGACTGAAAGAACTCCAGCTCTATTCAGTCGCCACCGCTTGCTCAGAGGTGACCTTTGCCTAACATACAAGGCCATGTCAAACCCAGATTTGATGAATATGCTTCACCTCAAAAAACCTAGATCCATCAGAGCCACAAGGGCGGGAGACTTAAACCTTGACACGGCTATTAATAGGACGTGCTGGAGGGATAGATTCATCACCCAAAGACTCCCTATGCTGTGGAACAAAATCCCGGTACATGTGAGGCAGAGCACCTCGCTGGCCTTGTTCAAGAGAAATCTTGACCAATGGATGGGAGATCGCAGATATACCCCAGGGATTACCTCAGTGTCACTGCTCGACAGAGGCACAGCAAAATAATGGGTATAGTTCCCCATACTAAAGGGGTGGCGTAAGCCACAAAACGATGGGCTAGGCTTGTAAATGCCCTCGGGCAGATAGCCTAGTATGAACCTATGAACCTATGAACCTATATCTACCAATGTTCTGGGGCTAACCTTAGGACTTCACAAGCCAAAGCAGGATTTAAAGCTAGCAAGATAAAATCAGATGCATCACATGCAACTATAGCTACTGCTGACACATCACATTGTGTCATTAAATGTCTGCACAAAGTAGCTAACATGAATTCAAGAGTATCTCTGTGTCCCACCTATTGTTTGTTTGAGATGTGACCTAGGTCTCAGAACCTATTAATTTCCAGACATAAAGTTAGACAAAAAAGGAAAATACAGTAATACATGCACAACAAAAGTAAACAGCGGAAATCACAGATGATAATTTGTGGCAATAAAAAGCAAGCATTTACATTTTTTCAGATCATCTCTTCATTCGAGACTTGTCATTATAACATAATAAAAGATGTACTTTACAAGGAGGAAACAGCAGGTTATCATACTCCCATGCTGGAATTATATCTCATCATATAATAGATATGATCTTAGTAAAGTGTTATAATTAATAATGGGAGAAGTCTGTATGATGGTAACTGACAAAAGGTTCCAGATCTTGAAGACATATTAGAAAAAGGGGTTACTGCAGTGTTCCAGGAAATGTTGTGCTACTGACGGAATGAACAGATGGCGGCACAATGGGATGACAAAAAGGTCTCCAGCATCAGTGTTATAAGTCACTGCCAATGTCTTTTGTTTAGCTGTTTAAATATCAGCACGCAAGTCAATACCAAGTATAGTGATGAAAAGCCATACAGCTTTTGCTGAAATTTAGATTTGCTTCCTTTGCTGCAAACCCACTATAAATCTGGATATTTTGTTAAAATCAGCAGGCCTCTAGTGGTTTCTGGATTCATTTGTGGTAATACAAAGAAGGGCATAACCCAGAGCTGGAATTAGTTCAACTTTTCAAAATGTAATTCTGGCTCCCCTTACAAACAGATTTTCTGTTCTGTGATATGTAACAAAGAGTTTTTTCAGATTTACTGACATCTATGTGAATGTGCCTCGTGAACAGTAGATTGTAGGGCATCTGAATTCTTTGACGGTGTGAAGGACTGTATAATTAGGGGCATTTACAGGCCAGTGTGAAGGTAATGTATTCATCCATATGGGATACCAAATAAGATGGCTTGCCTTTTTAATGTTCAAACTCAAGCCAAAATGACCAATAAAAAATGACAGTACCTAACAAGCTTGGGTTATGGTGAACTAAGAGTAGGTGAACTATCAGGCAATCAAAATATCAAATTATTTATGCATAACAAAGTTTTAATATCAGGTACAAAAACCCAGAGTGCGTTGATAAAGAGAAGAAACAGTAAAGATCCTAACAGTGGGACACTACAGATGAGTGGAACAGGATGTGATGCTGAATGACCTGACAACGTTTTTACATATTTAGCTACTGAACCAGCTTTGTTCATTTTAACTTAAGCTATGTAAGCACATTGTGTGACAAGTCTCTCATGGGAAATAGAGTCAAAGTCTTTAATTAAATCAACAAAGACCAGACAAGTCAGTTGCCTCTCTTGCATGTAGCTATAAATGACATTAGCAAGGCACAGTGGTGACACAATGCTATTGTTTTCTTTCTGCAGTCCATGCTGAGTCTTGTACAGAATTCCATGGCTTTTTAGTTTGCTGGCTAGAGCCTTTTCTAGAACATTGAGAAGGAAAGGACTGGAATAAGAATGATCCCGTTTTAAGGATAGTATACTTTGAGTGCCACTGTACACTACACATTTACAATGAAGATGAAACCAGTGGTAGTGCTGAATAGTTCATAGTTCTCCAAGGTGATTTAATTAAATCATTCATTCATTTATTCTCTAATTAACTGAGCTATCCAGCTCAGGACTGTAAGGAGAACCGGAGCCTATCCTGGGTGTGTCATTCACTCTGTTGGATGATCACTTTATGGACAGAGGGACTATAGTACAGTTGTGTGCACTTACAGTAAATGTAGATGTTCGAGTGTATTCACTGTTGCAGTCATTACTTGTGGGTTATCCCTCAGTCGGTCTGAATACCAGAGTCAAGCTTTTCCCCTGCGCCAGCTGCTGTCACCTGTGGACTGACATAAGGTCGTCAGTGGTATAAAGGAGAGCAGCCGGTGCCATTACATCAGTTTTTCTTGCCCTAACCTGTATGAGCCCCTTGAAGGAAATGTTTTACACAGCCTCTGGTGGCCTAAGTCCACAAGAATGACAGTTAACCTCCAAAAAGAATAAGAGTAAGGTGGAAGGTGGGAGGGAAAACTGGACTGCAACAGTGAATACACACTCGAACATCTATATTCATGGTAAGTGTACACAAATGTACTATAGTTTTTGTGTTTCACTGCTGCAGTCATCACTTGTGGGAGGACTCCCGAAGCTGAGGAGGGGGAGAATGGAAGCATGAAATTCCTAGAAATGAGCTAGCATGCCTTGCAGAACTGCAGAGGCAAAGCCTACCTAAGCCCTGGAGAACAGAGGCAGGTGGTAGTGTTTGGTGAAGGTGTGGACCGAGGTCCAAGTGACAGCTTCCAGGATGTCCCTGGTGGGGTACTTCTCTAAGGAAGGCAGTGGAAGTAGAGGCTACCCTAGTGGAATGTGTTCTGATAGATTTAGGAGGAGCTTTTCCATGAAAAGTGTAGCAGAATTGTATGCAGTGAGATATCCATTTTGAAATGGTCTGTTTGGAAATGCTTCCCCTCTTTCCCTGGGGCAAAGCCAACCAACAGTTGATCCGTCTTCCTAATGGACTTTGTTCTGTCCAGGTAGTATCTTAACAGTCTGTGCATATCCAGTGTATGCAGAATTCTCTCCCCTTTATTCTGAGGGTTTGGAAAAAAGGTGGGGAGATGTATAGCCTGGTTTAGGGTCATATCTGATACTACCTTTGGCATGAATGAGGGATTAGTCCTGAGAGACACCCTTTCTGCATGGAAGATAATGAAGGGTTCAGTGGCCATGAGTGCTTGAAGTTCTGACATCCTCCTAGCTGAAGTAATAGCCAAGAGGAAGGAAGTCTTCTAGGAAAGGTGTTTTAGGTCTGCTGATGCAGCTGGTTTGAAGGAAGGCAATGTCAGTTTTTCTAAGACATAGTTCAGGTCCCAAGCTGGAGTGGGTGCTCTTCTAGGAGGCCTAATGTTAGATACACCTCTGAGGAATTGCTTAATCAAAGGGTGAGAGAAGACAGGCTGTTCAGCATGAAAGTGTGCTGAAATGGCTGAGGCGTGGATTTTAATGGAGGAAAAGGAAAGGCCCTTGTTAAGTAGCTCCGCTAGGTAGTCCAGAATAAGTGGGAGGGACGGCTGAGCTGCTGTGACCTTTTGATAGGCACCAGAAGTTGAATCTTTTCCATTTCGCTGAATAACATTTCCTGGTGCTGGGCCTTCTGGCTTCCTTAATAATGTCTAGGATCTGCTTGCTCAACTGTGGGTTATCCTCGGTCCCTGGGGGATAAGCCATACAGAAAGTTTGAGAGTGTGCAGGTTTGGATGCAGAATCTCCCCCTCTGACTTGTGTCAGGAGGTCTGAAGTTAACAGCAGGGGTCTGTAAGGCTCCTTGGTCAGGCTGAGCAGCAAGGGGTACCAATGTTGCCTGGGCCAATCTGGTGCTATAAGGTTGGCTTTTGGTTCTTTCTGCCTTATTTTGAGCAGTACCCTTGGGAGTAAGGGGGGGGGTGCATAAATGAAGAGAGAGGTCCGGTGGGGGGGGGGGGAGTAGAACTTCCTGGTGCAGAATTTGTGCAGCTGATTGTTGTACTGTGAGGTGAAGAGGTCCACCTCTGGCGTCCCCCAGGCCTGGGTGATTTGGAGGAATGTCCCCTTTTGGAGTTTCCACTCGTGGGGGGGTCTAAGTAGTTCCTGCTTAGATGATCTGCTAAGGTGTTGTTTACTCCTGGGATGTACTAGGCTATCAGGTGTAGGCCCATGGGAGGAGGCTGTCTGCCAGAGGCTCTTGGCTAGTCGGCAGAGAGGGTAGGAGTGTGTCCCTTCATGCTTGTTGATGTACCACATGACTGTGGTACTGTCTGTTTTTATGAAGAGGATTCCTGGTTTTAGGTGGTCTTGGAAGGATGTGATAGCCTTGTGAACTGCTATAATTTCCTTTAGGTTGATGTGCCAGTGAAGATGCCTCAGGTCCCAAGAGCCTTGGGTGCACCGGGTGTCGAAATGAGCACCCCAAGCTAGGTCTGAGGCGTCTGTGGTGATAGTCTGGCCTTGTGGTAGGTGAAGGGAAGGCCCTTGTTCTGAGTGCAGGCCTCTGTCCAAAGAAACTTGTTCCTTATGCATGGAATAAAGGGGAGATTGGCCTCCATAGATGAGAGCGTTGGCACCAAAGGTTCTTTAGGTACCACTGGAGTTTCCTCATACGTAGCCTGGCCAGGGGAATCATAAGAATGCAAGATGACATGTAACCCAATGTATGCAGAATTTTCCTTGCTGTGAGTTTTTCTTCTGAGAGCTAACTGGGAGAAGTAGTTTGGCAGAAAGCATTGTTTTTCTGGTGAGAGGAAAGCTGCCTGGGAGGCTGTGTCCAGGAGTGCGCCCAAGAAGGTGATCTGCCTGGAGGGGTTTAGGTTTGACTTTTTCCTGTTGATAGTGAACCCTAGAGAGCTTAGGGTTGTTTGTACAAAGAGCAGGTCCTGTAGTAACTTCTCTTTGTTGTCTGCTTGGATTAGGCAGTTGTCCAGATAAGGGTAAATCTGGATGTTTTCCTGTCTGCAGAAGGCAACCACTGGGGCCAGGCATTTTGTGAAGACCCTGGGAGCCGTAGATAAGCCAAAGGGTAGCGCAGAGAACTGAAAGTGTTGAGAACCTGCTCTGAAGCGTAGGTATTTTCTGCAAGACTCCCTTATGGGTATATGAAGGTAGGCATCCTTTAGGTCTAGAGTGGCTAGCCATGCATTTTTGCCCAGCATTGGTAAAAGTTTTTGAAGACTTAGCATTTTGAATTTTGGGACCTGTAGGAAGGTGTTTAGAGTGGACAGGTCGAGGAAGGGTTGCCAAGTGCCTTCTTTTCTTGGCACTAGGAACAGTCTGGAGTAAAAACGTTTTCCTGCTTGCTCCTGTGGCACAGGCTCCACTGCCCCTTGAGCATGGAGTATGTGCACTTGCTTTAATGCTTCTGCCCACTGATTTGGAGGTAGATTTTGGTAATCTATTAAGGTTGGAAGGTAAATTTGTAGCCTTGAAAAATCATTTTTAATAACAGACTGCCAATTTTGTTTGTAAAGGGATAGCCTTCCTCCTAACCTCTGATGGGAGGGGGATTGGGAGTCATTGCACATTCTTAGAGTAGTGAGTGGACTTAGAACTCCCTGCTGCGGGAGTGGTGGTGGGCCACTGCTTAGTTCTTTGCTGGCCTTGGCTTTGTGGTCTAACTGGTCTGTTCCTGTGAGGCCTCCCTTGAACCTGTCTATTGGGTGCTGGGAAAGACCAGCATTTAGAGGGAAAGTTTCTGCTGAATCTGGGAGGTTGAACTTGGAGGAAGACTGTTACTGTTATCCTCCATCTTTTTGATGACCTTCTCTGCTTTTGATCCAAACAAGTGATCTTTATCCAGGGGGGCATCAAGTAGTTTTGATTTTACACGATCAGGCAGTGGCTGTTCTTTTAGCCGTGCATGCCTCCTAAAGACTGAACCTGCCACAGCGGCCCTACTTGAGGCTTCTAGGGCATCGAATCCACAGTGCAGGGAGTGTTTAGCTACTTGAGATGTAGAGTGCAGAAGACATGCTAACTCTTTGGAAGTATTAGTGTAAGGTAAAGATGAAATTTTTTGTTTCATAAGTTCCAGGGTGTGCTGTTGATATTTTAGCATATGGAACTGGCAGTTAAGAGCTCTAATAGCTAAGGTTGTGGAGGTGTACACTCTCTTACCCTATCTGTCCAGAGCTCTTGAGTCCATGTCAGAGAGAACTGGGTTTTTAGATGAGCTAGCCTTGGCCCCTTTGGGCCCCTGTGTGTGATGACCTCTGGGTCTGCTGCATGTTTTTTAAACAAGTACTTATGTGAATCAGGCACCCTGCAGTACCTGTCAGGTTTTCTAGGAGCAAGGGGTAGGGCATCAGGGGTGAGGATAGATTCATTGAAAACATCATCCACTATGTCCAGAATAGGCGGGATGACCAAGGGTCTGTGCTGAGAAAGATCTAAAAACTCTCTTAGTCTTTTCTTAGACTGAGAATAATCTAGACTGAGAATAATCTTGGGCTTCCCAGTGGAAATGTTCTCTGACAGTGTGCAAAGTTTCCTAAATGAAAGATCCTCGGGGGAGGGGGGGCAGAAAAAATGGATTCCTCTGCATCAGAATCCTCAAAGGAGGTGAGAGGTTGTGGTTTCTCATCTGAATCAAGGTAGTCTGAAATTTCAGAATCTGGTTCTGTGTGAACTTCAGGGGAAGTATCCCTTTTTCTTTTATAAGGAGTGGTATGGCTACCCCCTGATGAAAGTGATGAGGTCCTCCGCCATTTTCAGTAACTGTGTCTGAGGCGGTGGAGGAGGAGTAAGATGGCGACTAGAGACTGTTTTCTTTGGGGTGGTCTTGCTTTTAGACATTAGTAAATCCATTTGCCGTTGGGATGCGGTAGTCGGAGGTCAAGACATCGTTTTTTGCCTTGAATCGGTTGTGCGAAGAACCTCCTTGGAAACCAGTGCCTGCGTAGTGGTTCCAGACCCAACTGAAGTGGAGACAACTGAGGGATCGGATGATGAAGTATTCCCCAGCAGTATACCAGACTCCAACAGGGTCTCTGTAGAGGCCTGCGAAGGAAACGACCTGGGCATCAGGGGCTGCGAATGCGCCTCACTGAATTCCTGAGAACTGAAGACATGCTTCTGGGACAGGTCATCTGAAGGCTTAAGTTTGTGTGGTCTGTCCCTTTCTTTATCTTTTCGTTTTTTTTGGGAATATCCACAGACTCCAAAAAAAAAAAACTCCAAACCAATGAATATCAAAATCCAGAGCAAAGGAGAAAGGCGAACCAGTTCAACTGTAGCTCACTGTCAAATTTATTCAAAATAAAAGACAAAAAACATATGAGATCAAGCGCTTTCGCCTGGATCAGTACCAGGCTTTTTCAATATCCACAGACTACTGACTGACAGATGCCATTTTGTAATGTGAGGAACTACTTCAGAAATGCCAGGGTACAAATTCAGCTGTAGGCGAATAGTGTTTGAATTGAAAAGTGCAAAGAACCGACAACAGAGGATGTCGTGGTCTGGGCCTAGACAAGTAATGCACAAGGTATGGAAGTCACGGTGTGGTATTTGTTTTCCACAGCGGGGACAATTATTGACTTTTTTGGACATCGGTTAGTGCAAGAAAAAGGTCTGCAATGGGGTACTTAGCTTTAGTCGTTTTCAAATTCAACTTCCACTCTGGCAACGACCAACCGGCACACACGCAAACTGTTTTTGCTTTGGGTTCCATGGCAAGAAAGACTGATGTAATGGCGCTGGCTGCTCTCCCTTATACCACTGACAACCTGATGTCAGTCCACAGGTGAAAGCAGACGACACAAGAGAAAAGACTGACTCTGGTATTCGGGCCGACCGAGGGCTACCCAGCAGGGATAACTCACAAGTGATGACTGCAACAGTGAAACACAAAGAACATCTGTAAAATCTAACACAGCATTCCATTTACTGAATGTGTAAGATACATGTGGGGGAGGTGAGTGTGGGTTTTGGATACTAATGCTGAAAGCATCATCATTAGGAGGTGGGAGTCTTTGTGTGACTGTTTGTGGGTTAGGGTTACATTAAGGACAATGTAAGGGAATAGATTTAGTGTGGTACATATATGTTATTGCATGTAGTGTGTGTCTGCGCCAGTCTTCTATATCGGTAGTGTTACAGAAAGTTTCTTTTTCTAAGGTATGATGCAAGGTTAGGGTTAGGGGTAGGGTGAGGGTAAGTATTCCTAATTTGGTGTAAGGAGGGATGAACCCCCCCCCCTGCCATCACTTTATTAATACCTGATAACACTAACCTTAGCTATGCCCCTGCCCATAACCTTAGTCCTGCACCTGAACTTAGAAAAAAACATTCTGTAACACTACTGCTATTCAGTCAAATTACAACATTACCACTATACATACAAATTACAACACTACCACTATTCAAACAAATTACATCTAAATGTATGGTGGGGATTTTGGTGATCTACTCACAAAAAAACACTGTTTCCCTTTGTAGTCTTTTTTTTGTAATTTGTTTGGTATGTTGAGTTTTGAAATGATGGCATTAATCATCACTTAAGTGTTGATGCTTCTGTGTTTCAATAAATCAACATATACTTTACTCCAGAACTTAATGGGCATAAGGCAGAGAAACTAATCCTAGATGGGGCAGTGATTCATTGCAAGTCGCACATATTCACCCACATACCACATGCAAACCTAGAGGCAACAGGAAAAAGCGCTAACTCATCTAGAAAACATTTATGTTATTACGGGATGAAACCATAGCAGCTGGCAAACATCAATAATGATGTAGAGAGAAACATGCATTCCCCACACAGCAGGCACTCCAGCTAAGAACAGCACTGAAGAACCAAGTGCCATGAGAAAAGAATGCCAAATGATGCACCTCTGTACTGCCCTCTAAAGCATCTTTCGTATCAGAAAATGTAAAAACATCATAAAAGTAAAAGTATACACCATCAACTCAGTGTATCATAATGGTGGCTGCAGTTTTATTTGCTTATTTAAATATTAACAAATGTGATGACCAGCTGGGTACTGCCCATTTTCAGTTGAGGGCCTAAGAGAAAAGTTCCACACAAAAATGTGCAATATTTAGAATGCAAGCAGAAAACCTTAATAATTCAGATCACCAGCAGTACAGCGAATTATGCTTTTTGAATTAACTTTTGCAGAATATACATAAAACAAGAGACTGTTACAGTAATATACAGATAACATACAATGATCATCATACAAGTAAAGTACTTAGGAATATAATAACATGCTTGCATCAAGTAGCTTTTAAGTTGCCCAGACATGAAAATTCTGAGTCATTAGCATGAGGTGCATACACTTTAAAGTCATACTGCATAATATAGTCAAAGAGGTCGAGAGACGTATTTTCCAGTACAGAAAACAATGCAGAAAGAATGAATGAAAACATGTAGAATGAATGAATGAAAGCATGTGTAATACAACACTGATTAAACTAAAGGATTCTGTAAGTCACATAGCACAAGTGGATACATTTTATAATGAAATACACAGCACAACAGTAAATAAGCTCTGTAGATGTATAAATGCTGCGCACACAGAACATGTTGTTTATGACACTGCTTATACAGGATTTGATTCTGAACTTATAATGGAAATTAGCTAGGCTTAAAATGACCTGAAAAGGTTGCTAGTCTAGTGCTTACCTATAAAATTAGCTACAGGGAATATAAACTTTGGTGGCTAAAATTTTGCTCAAAAGATTAAAGCCAATAAATCAACATGTTTTCTACAGTTGTAAAAATACTGATCATGTTATAGTGCTAACAGGGATCAGGGTTTTAACTATTACTTATGCTTGTTTTTGAGGCACTAAAGATCAATTCCTGTATGAGTAATCACTAGTAAGGACTGACGTCCCAACCCCCCCCCCCCCAAAAAAAAAAGACTGAGGTTGTGGTGCCCAGAGGATTTCTCCCTGAGATGGTGTAACCTTGAAGTTCATGTATGTAAGCAGTAGAGGTGGAGGGGGGATTACAAAGGGGCTTGCTTCCCCCTGTAAAAAAATGTGTTTTTCTACAGAATTATAATTACAAATGGTGCTCACAGTTTAGTGATTTCACTTCTTTGTGACTGTGGTTCTGAAGGTCAAACACAAGCGAGCCAAAGCCTTGTTATGGAGTAATTTTAATTGTGTATACATATATTGCTAAATAGCTCATTTGATCAAATATATTATTAACTGGCTCATTTGATAACTTACAGTTTTAAGGGGGTATACTGTTAGTCTACTTGAAGTGTACTGCCAAATTTCCAGTGTAATGGTTAGAAAAAGAATGTGAACCTTAACTTCCAGTATCTGCAAAGTCTTGCACAGTAAATAGCAAGAAAAATAGTAAATACAATTCATGAATGTTTGCTAAGAGAAAAAATACTCAGTTCGGTATATAATCTAAGTACACAGAAATAAAAAAACATACCTTAGGGTCTATTTCCCAACACTGTCGCATTAATTCTGCAAAACTTGTAGGACAACTGCTGGGAATTGTTAACCTCTAAAAAGAAACAAAACAAATGTTTTCTTTTATGTTCTTCACCTTTGAAGCTTTACAATTCAAATAAGCTAAATGTAAACATTAAGCATGATGATGTCAAGGGAACAAATGTCTTAATATAAGGTAAGATTCTCTGAACTTGGCACAAAGACTAAATGGCACAATGTAGCTGTACAAACATTTGACAGATTTTCCATTCAAGGGAATGTTTCTATAAGGAATTCAATATAAATATACCTCACTTAATTGAGGAATCCTTACTCAGGTTGGCCCTGAAAAGTAAGACTGATTAATCAATCCCAAAACTTTTAGAAGTATTTGTTTTTCTAAAATAAACAGTGTTCTTATTTTTCTGCAGCCCAGTTCAATTCCACATACTATCCTTTACGGAGACCTAATATACCTCTCTCTCTCATATATTATATATATACGTATATATATATATATATATATATATATATATATATATATATATATATATATATATATATACATATACACACACACACATGTATACAATGTACAGAAAGAGAGAACATTTCAGTTAAAACTCCTGTCCATAAAAAAATACAAGGAGATACACAGATAAAAAAACCTAACCTGCACTCCCCGGGATTCATGAAGCTCAGCGCAAGGCCGGCGTTAGGCTTGTGCCGACCGTGCGGCGTGAGGATGGCACAGTAGCACCAAATGCATAGTAATGAAGGCGTGCTGCCGACACAGCCACGTGCACAGGAAAGGAGCGCAAGTGCATAGGGCGTGTCGAAGTGCAGCACGGAGGTATGGAAATGGCAGCGGTCGATGTGCAACCGAAAATGCTTGCATATAACAGGTTGCAAGATAGTAACCACATCAGTGTTCCTGCATACTGAAACATATGAAAAGCATGCAAGAAAGTACCTGCGAACACAAAGTGTCGAAGCAAACAGAAATGCACAGTAGGGAATAATGGGTCCCTATCCTGCGAACAAATGACATGGAAGACCGTGTGGCTATAGTCCAACGCAGTGTAGATAGCCATACCAAGTGGAAGTGAAACGCATCATATGCTAGCGATCTGCCAGTAGGTACGTCCAGCCCAATGGTGAGGGTCACCAGCTGACCCATAATGTGAGGGAGGGTACACAGCTGGGCAGATGTGTCCATAACAAAATACATGAGAAATGTAGATATCTAGCGACTGTATGTCCGAATTATATCCCACAAGGCATGTAATAGTCACATACAAAAGGTATGTCCGTATTTCACATACCAAATGTGATAGGAAATAGAATAAGCATGTAAACGAAACAGAAGGAGCATGCAAACAGCCACAACAATAAGGACACATGTAGGCTGAAAGGAACAGTATTATCCGTACCATTGACTAGGATTACCACCTGTCCCACTTTGCGAGTGACAGTCCCTCCTTGGGCAGTTGTGTCCCGACAAAAACCTGTAACAATGGCAAATGCCCTGAGATTATAGGACAAAATTATTCCCTATACGTTATGTAATAGTTGCATTAAACAGGTTTTCTGTATCTAAATTACATAAATGTTATAAGAAACAGAATAAACAACTGAACTGCTACAACAATAAGCTTTGATATAGGCAAGAAGTCTAAGTTCTATCCTGTGTACTGACCGTGGGTATGTGTCGGCCTGTAAAATGTGATGTGTGTACCAAAAATGTCCCACTTTGGCCAATTGAAAAGGTGGCAACCCTACCGTCGACTGTGGGGAGGTGTTGTCCACGACAGTCAGATATGTGTACGGAATATATCCCATCCTGGACATAGGAAAAGGTGGCATCCTACCAATGAGTACAACAGGACGCCAAAATCCGGAAGTCAGCGGTACAAGCCGAACTTGTCAGGATGTGTCACAGTCGAACGGGTAGTACCCGGGTATATAAAACATGTAATGAAAGAGAAGTATGGGCGTGTACCTATGTGCGTAAAATACAGCATGTGGAAAGCAAACATGGCAGGGTAGTCCACACAACCATACAGGTACCAGACACATGTAGGGTATTCAATGTGTTACTCTGGCTGTGTCATGGGCCAACAACCAAAGCACAGATGTATGAGGAGTGAGGAATCTGTGTGTGTGGGGCGGATGGGTAATGGTATAATCCTCCAAGGCGATACTATGTCGTATGCAGAATAGGTGAACCGGAGGTGTATGACGGAGCAGCGGGTGAAACTGAAAGAAACACAAACACATGTATAAACAGCTGCAATACAACCAGACAGGCCATACTGTAGAACACAATCCCACAAACAGATGAATATTGAAATGTGCGATACAAATGTATAGATATATCACCGGCACATACCCACAGATTGGTCCTGACGAAACTGGCCATAACAAATGCAACACACCTGGATGGAACTGGCCATAACAAATGCAACACACCTGGATGCATAATGGACTACCCAGCATCCCCTCCACATCACACATCCCGCTCCCGTACCTGAACATCCACCAAATACAGCCGTACTTGGCCTACTGGTGTGGTGCAGCCACAGCTACACATAGTGACCACTACACATATGTAGTAGGTAGTGTCACCCTAGGCAGTTGCAGGACTGCACACGACCTCAGCACATTTTCGTAACTCCAAAACGATGTTCGGTATACCTCTTGTGGATCAGTACATTTTTTGGATATCCCTCATGGGATACGTAACCTGTGTAAAAATTAGAACGGAAGACACGAAGTCCAGTCCTGTAGATATCTGGATAGAAGTTGGAATGTGCATTAGAGGTGTATGATACTGTCCAGCCCTAAGTGGTCATGCATAACCTACTACCCAGGATAAAACACTTGCCCATGACGCACGTGTCCTGACACGAATAAGCAGAAATATATTGCACACATTCGCATAGTGGCAAATGGTACAAGGGTGAGGAAGGCACTGACGTAAACAGGATAACCCTGATCTACTGTGTGAGGGACACTTAATGTGTGTGTAGGTGTGACCGACCATACCTGTCAACCTCTGAGAGCAAGATATCTGGACAACGCCGTGAATAAATGTATACCTGTCAACCTCTGAGAGCAAGATATCTGGACAAAGCCATGAATAAAAGTGGGACAAAGGCCCAAAAGTATGGACAATTTGTAAAGAAACGGAGAAAGTTGATATAATAACAGTTTGTACATTGGCATTAATTTCCTGAAGAGTATGAAGTCTGAAACACAAGTGTCTGTCATGTTCTGACTTCAGTCTTTAATGACCAGCTACTAATTTGCCAGAAAACAACAGTGTATTACAGAGGTCCGTACATATTTACAGCAACAAACCTTCACATTTGTTTACTGTACCACTGCATACCTGTAGTTAATTCATGTCCAAAATAATAATCCTCGTATGAATGCATACAGGAAATAGTCAAATGTGAATGGGAACACCCCTCACCGTGGATTATGTATTGCCAACATAAAAAGCTGCTGACAGGTGCCGAAAGACCTGTGTCTGTAAACACAGGTAAACCTCTATAAAATGGACAAATGCTGTCCATGTGCTTCGTCTGACATTTGAACTCGGTCAGGGCAGTTCCGTTCACCAGGCGGACAAGCCTAAACCCAGATCACCACAGGAACACCCTGACAAACAAAGACTTGTATGTGCCAGGACTATAAGCCTTGGAGTTCTGCATATCCTTGGAGTGATTAAATATGCAGCTTGGGTCCAGAGCAGTAGGGAATAGGGAATGTGTAATATGTAGTACCACGTTTTTCCCAGCAGGAGAATGGATGCCTGTGTTGTAAGTGAAGCGGTGAGGCATATGTTAATGTAGCTATGTACTATGGGTATGCAGATAAATGAGTCAGAACACCAATGGTATAGTGGTTACAGCATCCAGCCAATGTGAATGCAGTCCCGGGTCAACAACGACTTCAGCACATATGAGTTAATGAATGCGTGTGTGCTGTAAAGACATTTAAATATGTAAAGGTGAATGTGTGTTTTGCATATGTCCGTTAACTGGATTACAGATATTGTACTGGTACCGTCACAATTAAGAAAGCCCATGTAAAGCACAAAGACCTAGTAAACATATGTAACCCACAATAAGGATATGCAAGTGCGCCTGTGCATGTGTAATCTGCTCACAGCATAGCAAATGAATGCTGTTTTCTACACGTTTATTTACATATCTATATATGGATATATATATTTGTGTATAGATATATATCCACAGACTTAAACTAAATAAATATATGAAAGAAAGATTGTACAGACATATATATATATATATATATATATATATATATATATATATATATATATATATATACACACACACACACACACACACACACACACACACACACACACACACACAAAATTACATTAATCGATATATACATAACAAACACAGAAACATTTGTCCTTGTAGATATACCACATGTACATAAATAGGCTACATCATAGCTATTATGGTTAGACATACAGACATGCAAGAAAGGTAAATACACTGCTGCTTTCCAAACCATTGCCCGGAAAGTACCAGTGTGCCAAATCTGCAAGTTCTACTATTTAAACATGGATATAGGTGTCCTTTGCAGGACTCCAAAAAGTGTTGCCTACAAGCAATGGCCGGTAACTATCGACGCAAAGGAAGTCACATCTGCAGCTACAATATAGCTGTACATGCAACAGTAGCTTGTGCAAGGATAATAACACATGGGTTGACAGAATGTATGACATATGTCCCGATACGCGGAGAGTGGATAGTGCTTAGAAGTATCTTCATACTTTATTATCGCTCACATTAAATATGTCTTATGACTACTGTGGAGGGGTGTCAGATATGGGAATCATGGGTATGCAAGAATGGGCCTAGGTTCACAGGTGTTGGTTGGCACAGATTTATTAGGTCCTCCCCATGGGAGTGATTAATATTCCTATGTGGGTATAGCACATGCCTATACCTTCCAAATATGAAGAACCCATCTACTGGATATTGTGTAAACCATTGGGGGAAGACGAAGGGACTAATATCAGTGTCATGTAAGTGATTATCATGGACATACATGCATACGAATAAGATGGTAACCATACCTCTTCAACCTGTCAGAATAAGACATCTGGACAAAGGCATATTTAAATAAGTACAAATAGGGACTATGTTAAATATTCCTCTGACAAAGTTAGAACGTTGATAGAATAATGGATAATTCATTAGTATGAATGTTTTGAGGGTTATTAGTTATAAACTACTAATGTCTGTCATTATTATCTAACCTCATAGTCCATAATGACCTGCCACTAATCTACCAGAAAGGCACAATAATAACAAAGAAAGAACAACATTATAAGTCTAAGTTCGGGACATTTACCCAACATGTGTACAGTTGAGAGATATGAAGGTAACCCTTTCCTAAATAAATGTACAGAACTAGTGATATCAGGTGGACAGGTGTGTAGAAAGACGGGGAGACAAATGACAAAACATGTATAAGTCAAAAGCATGTACCTCGAGAAATGTGAATGAATACATATGCCCTGTGACAGTCAATGTGGAAGGTTAATAGTGTCCCTCAGGGTGTTATGCAGTGTCCCCGATACAGTGTCCAGTCTCCCACACTCGCATGTGAGTTCTGCCACTGATGGACATTGCAAATACCGGTGAACACATAAGGTAGATGATAGCATAATATGTTTTGATTAGCACCTGTTGGCTTTTGTGAGGAACACAACACTCTTGGTGGGTGTGTCCTGCAAAAGGAATGTAATGGCATCTGGCCTGTGATTTCTTCTTGTGTGTAGTGGTGTAATACAATGATACATCTTGTATCAGAGACAGATACATGTGATAGGAAACAGTATTATCGACTATACTACTGCAAGAAAACTCAGGAGGTATGAAAAACGCTGAAGTAGTCAGTTCAGTATTGACCTTAGGTATGTGTTGACATGTCAAATGTCACAGCTGTATATATAGTACCTATAGGGCTGTCACCATTACAAATGATGAAGGTGGGAGCTGCTTTGTAGAAATGTCAGACGTAGCAGGTCAAACCATACCTACAGCCATGCATACTCCACAAATAGACATATTAGCACACAGCAAAGCTTAGGCCAGGGGTCATGGAGCCTTGGCCATCGTGTACGAGTAGAGGAAGTGTAAAACAAAGCAAGATTCCTGCCGAGCTATTCAGCAATATCCTGTAGGGGCGTGTAAGATAGCCCCTAAACCAAACGTTGCACGGACAATGTTAGGATATGCAAATTACCCCATTTGTAGGTGAAAGCTATGCAAATGATGTAAATCTGCGATACATGTAACAGTAAGCTGTCCGTGCAAGAGTAGAGTTATGTGCAGAAATGTACTCGGATGTGAAGAAAGACGGAATGACAAATGACAAAACATGTATAAGTCAAAAGCTTATGTTCTGCAAGTAGCTAAACGGAGCAATGTCAGCTGCAAATAAAGGATGAATTCAGTTGAAGAAGCATGCCAATGGCCAAATATAAGGCCAGTGTCATATTTTTCCATTGTAAATTAATAAACCTCTCCGATCTCCGGTGTGTAAGTGTAGCGCAGCGGCGCGAAAACGCGCTGCGCTTTTAAAACAAGAGAAATATTTAAAATACACATAGACATTGTAATTATCATTAACAGTTAGTTCGCCATGCAGGTGAATGGCAAGCTGAAGACAAGATGGCTACTGAGTACTGGTTGCTATGTGTGGAAGCGCTCTGTCAGAGATGTAACCAAGTATTAGTAGGCAATCCGATGCAATTGAGGCTGAGGATAGTGAATCACAATTTGTCATGCCATATGGGCCAAGCCACTACAGTGGAAGAGTAGGTTAAGGGGACTATCAGTGTAGAAGATAGGTGACATCATGGGTGTGTATGTATAAAACACTGTAATCCTATCGGAGCAATGTGTCACATGTTTGCTGTCAGTTACTCATCAGTGGAAGAGGCGTGTTATGATTTATCCTAGGTACAGTCAGGAAACTGATGGTGTACACCATCGATATCACTGAAGTTTCATGCAAACCTGCTGACAGTGTGTTCGCGCCTGTGCGTGCCTGTAAGCCCGAGTAAGCATGTGTGTGCGCGTGTCAGCCCGTGTGTGCGCGTTGAAGAACGAGTAAGCTAGTGTAAGCATGTTGAAGCCTGTGTAATGTCATGTAAGCCAGTGTACGCATTTGTAAGCATGTATAAATCTGTACTACACACATCACACACGTACTGCACACTCAAACACATGCTGCCAATACTACACACGTCAGTCAAATGGCACATGGATGGATAATAAATCATCAGAATCAACAGTGCTGTAAACTATACTACATTGATCGTCATAGCTGCAATGCATCATGCCGGCTTACATACACCTAGAAGGATATCACACTTTGTGTTGACAACATTTTAACAGTAATACAGTGCTATAAAGTCACCCTGAGCATCAGCACCATGTTAGTCTGTTCCTGCATCTATGTTACACATTACAGGTGGTGGCACAGGTGTCATCATATGCACAGGGTATGGTGTTTCTTTTCCAGAGCCTGTCATTCAGCCATCCAAGCAACATGTAAGTATGTGTGTGTGTGTGTGTGTGTGTGTGTGTGTGTGTGTGTGTGTGTGTGAGGGACAACAGTGTTTGCATGGCCCAATGTTGATGCAATGTGTGTGTGCGTGTGTTAGCCCTAGCTGTTTGTTTCATGTGTGTGTCTGCATGTACACAGTTTCAGCATGTGTCATGCATATACAGGAGGTTGTGGGACAGTCACAGACCGTACCTGCCAGGCTGTACAGATCGCCATTACTGGCCATGGACACCCCTGCATGCATTCAACAATATTCCAGTCCTGCACCTGTCAATGTATCCGCATACATTCTTGGGATCTGTATCACAACCTGTGGATAAACGGGAGTCAGTAATGTTAACCTGATTTTCATAGTAGTGTCAGGTAATACATAGTCATATGAGCCATACTCATCCTCCAAAGTAACAACCACTGCTGACTGTTGCTGAGATGTGCACACGACCGTTTAAAGGTGCTGTACTATCATTGTTGTCAATGTCCCTTGTAATACCCAGCAACAGAATAACTGGTCACTACACAACTATAACCCAGGATCACTACAGCACACAGTATGTGCACTATCACAGAGCCATAGGAGATTTACATACATCAAAGGTGTTCATGTACAGATAATGCAGCACATTCAATAGTGCTAATATCCACATACATATCAATATATATCTACATTACATATATAGAAATAGAAATACACACACACACACTTGGCAGGGTTGTGATCAGAACACAGACCTAACTACCTTATCACACTACAGCATTATGCATGTACAGAATGCGCTAACGTGATTACTAGATCACAGCATTCACACAGGCATACATCCAGCTTGCTAGCATCAGCATCAAAGGCAAAGACGCCGTACGGATTCTACAGAGAGTGAATAGTGTAAAAGCAATGTACTGTTGTCATACAGCAGGAGACTCTCACACACACGTGGCAGGATTGGGATTACAACACAGACCTAACTACCTTATCACACTACAGCAATACGCATTTACAGAACGCGCTACCGAGATTACTGAACATAGCACTCCCAGAGGCATACTTCTAGGTGGGTGACATCATCCTTAAAGGCAAAGACGCCGATAGGGAATGTATGTGGTGTGAGGCATCTAAAAGCATTACTGTGTCCCCAGGCTGCAGGAAACACACACACACACACACACACACACACACACACACACACACACACACACACTTGGCAGGGCGAGGAGTCGAACAAACACCTAACTACCTTATCGCACTACTGCAATACACATTTACAGAACGCGCTACCGAGATTACTGAACACAGCACTCCCAGAGGCATACTTCTAGGTGGGTGACATCATCCATAAAGGCAAAGACACCGATAGGGAATGTATGTGTTGTGAGGCATCTAAAACATTACCGTGTCCCCAGGCTGCAGGAAACACACACACACAGGCACACACTTCTAGGTGGGTGACATCATCCTTAAAGGCAATGACGCCGATAGGGAATGTATGAGTGTGAGGTGTCTAAAAGCATTACCGTGTCCCCAGGCAGCTGGTAACATACACACACGCACACACACACACTTGGCAGGGCTGGGAGTCGAACATACACCTAACTACCTTATCAGACTACAGCATTACACATTTACAGAATGCGCTACCGAGATTACTGAACACAGCACTCCAAGAGGCATACTTCTAGGTGGGTAACATCATCCGTAAAGGCAAAGATGCCGATAGGGAATGTATGTGGTGTGAGGCATCTAAAAGCATTACCATGTCCCCAGGCTGCAGGAAACACATACACACACACACACACACACACACACACACACACACACACACTTGGCAGGGCTGGGAGTCGAACATACACCTAACTACCTTATCACACTATTGCAATGCGCATTTACAGAACGCGCTACCGAGATTACTGAACACAGCACTCCCAGAGGCATATTTCTAGGTAAGTGACATCTTTCACAAAGGCAAGGACGCCGATAGGGAATGTATAGAGAGGGAGCAGCCTGAAAGCATATTACTGTCCCAAGGTAGACGTAGACAAACACATGGCAGTGGTGTGATCGGGGCAACTAAATATCTACGAAGCACCACAACACCACTACATAGATACGGGATGTGCCACAGACAGTACACCCTGCAAGACAGTCAGCCAGTGTGTTTAATGTAGGCATCCATTGTGACATTGAAAATGGACATCTGTTGCCTGGATGTCCACCATCGCTATACAGGATGTCAATGGCCATGCCCATACACAGAGCCACAAGGTGTCACTGGCCATGCCCACATGCTTAGTATCACACGCCCGTTTGGAATGTACTGCATGTCCATCTACACAACGGCGTACTGGGCATGCTCACACACTTAACAGTTGCAAAGGGCCGTCTTGCATGCACACGGATTCTAAACACATAAGGACGCAGTTTGGAATGTACTGTGTGTCCAACTACACAACGGCGTACTGGGCATGCTCACACACTTAACAGTTGCAAAGGGCCGTCTTGCATGCACATGGATACTAAACACGGAAGGGCACAGTATGGTATTACTGTTCCCACGTACATGATGGCCACTCACATGTATTGACCAGTACACACTCAAGAGCCATCACGGATGTCTCAGGTGCAGATCACAGAGGTACACACCGCAGTCAGCAATGTAGCCCTCAGACACCACCATGTCGTTGGACCAGCAATACATCAACACAACACCGTGTGACGCATGACCAGTGGACTGTACATAGGTGTACAGCAACTGTGCAGACTACACATGTACCGACAGGGTTCCATCATGTGTTATGCATTGCAATGATACCACTGTACATAACCAGATCGGCTCTACACATAACAGGGGCCCTGGGTCTTAGCTGTGACAGATGACTGTCACTGTACACCAACAAACACACATGTTTGGATATGTCATACATGTAATTGCAGTGGATATGTGCATGGATCACACACACAACACATATGTACATAGCATAGCTTTTGCTGTCCTCCATGCAGACAAGTGGCTACAGCAATCATACGCACGCAAATGGGAGGTGGGTCCATGGCTGTTGAATGCCAACAGTATATGAGGTAGCAATGTTGACCGAGGACACATTCCCTCTGTACTAGTTACCCATGACACCCATCATATCATACAACAGTCCATGTGTTATGTATGTCAACACACATGTCCAACGATTGCAATGCATACAAACATGGCTACATGACAGGCATGTAGGACCAACACACATGTACAAACTGTAGTGTGCATGCAGCTGCCATGCATGTGCAGTAGCTGATGTAAGTAACTCATCTGTGCTGAACTACAACATGCAGTTGCAATGCAGCCCCATCATTGACACCTGTATATGGTGACATACTGACAGTACGGTAGGATGTACATCAGGTATGGATGGATGTGTGTATGTAAAGTGGTGATCCACCTGTGTAGATGGATGTTCGCCGGGTACAGCTCACAGGTGTGTCACACGCCATCATACCATTACATGTGCAAACAGTATGCTATGTTACTGTTACCTGACGGTGAAGACATAATACCTACACAGCGGTCAGGTGTAACCGACTGTACGTCACTCGACACCTGTTACACTTACATCCTCCCTTGTGCATATAGTAGCACAATTGCCGGACATAGTGTTGGTACACATAAAGCGGCCAATACTGCTGCATGTCTGTCAGACGTATCATCATATAGCAGGTGCATCATTCACAGTACTGCCATGTGTGTTTGCATGTGTGACCATATATGCCACATATGGTGGGGAATACATCCCAATTGTGACACACCTCTGTACACTGTTGTAGACATCTGTACATACTGCAGTGTGGAAAGCATGACATAGGCAGGTGTGGTGTGCGTATCACACACATCAGCTATCCGTATGTGTATGACAGTTGGTCTCCACAGTGTGTGTGTGTATGTGTGTGCGTGTGTGTGTGTGTGTGTGTGTGTGTGTGTGTGTGTGTGTGTGTGTGTATGTATGTATGGCTGTCTGGTGCATGGAGTGTGGGTGTATGCTACCATACGGAACACACAGGATCCCAACCCCTCATGGTGATGCAGTCAACTACCCTGTTGATGCCATCGGTCTCAGCCATACTGGCTACCCTGTACATGTCCCTTCTCTGTGTCGCGTCGTGTGGGTGCACAGTACTGTGAGGGTGATGACCACATAGGCCAGTGTCCTCATCTCAACACTATGGGGTGTGCATAATAGTGTTGTCGACCCCGTGTGTGTGGGCATGCTCCTGTACTGTGACAGGGCATTACTGCTACACAGTGAGGCCTCATACTATCAAGTGGCCTCTAACGTTATCATTGTCCAGACCGCTGTGTACAACCCCTGCACCATGTCAACATACCTGTGATGTGACCTGGTATGGATGTCACATCTCTAGCCACTGTAGCCTATTAAACTGCACACAGGCTGCTGGATCAGTATATGTGTGGACATCTGTGGTATGTTAGACTCTCCAGCTGTCCAGTTGAGGCTACGTATAGCATGCTGAGATTGCCATACGTGCCTGTGAGTACTCCACAGTTACACATGGGAGACTGCAAACACTGCTACCTGTAGACACATGCAAGTAGACCATAAGGAGGGAACCTGGGCATCATTACCAACATGCTGTTACTGTTGTTACCGAGACACATACTGTGAACATATAACAATGCATGCTACACCTGTATTACATGGTTGTGCACATATAACAATGCATGCTACACCTGTACTACATGGTATGTCTGGTGCGTGTCAACAGTACACAACCAATGTAATATACACGTCTCTCACCATTTTTACATAACTAACGTAATATACACTTCCCTTGCTAGTCGTACACAACTAATGTAATATACACATCTCACTATTCTGTTCACCCTGTGCATCAGACCATTTGAGCATGCCCCTGTACTTATGGTGTGGAGGACAGGGATGCTGCACAGGCTTCATCATATGCACAGGGTGATAATGTGTGCCAGGGGCATAGGCTGCACCAATGGATGACATCATGTGTGTGGGTAAGGGCTGGTGATATGATTGGACATGTCTGTTCAGTATGCATCTGGGTGTTGTGGTGCCCTACAGATGTGTTTGCTGTGTGCGTGTATGTGTGCACACAGTTCTGCCATTTGTGAGGCCTACACAGGGGTATTACTGACAGCTCCAGATTGTACAGACCAGGTTGTACAGCTCACTGTGTCCGGGCATGGCCACGCAACCTGTGCCTGCCAGGGGTTGCACAGGTACTACTAGGCAGAGGTACAGATTGGCTACTGTCCGATGACACATGTCCACTGGAACTGTGTCCCCACTGGGAATGTCCAGGGCCCCATCCACGTGGCCTGCTGTGTCCTTGTGTGGACAGCGCAGCACCAGCTGCACTGCTACTGGCACTAAGGGAGCAGGCGTGTGAGGTGGCTCGCTCACGTCGAGCTGCACTAGGTGGTGTAGCTGGCCAACATCCACGTGGCCGATGCCTCACTCCTACCAGATGTTCCAGCACAGAGAGCTCAAGCTCGCGGATTGCCATGCCACGGTCAAGGATTCCAACCATATCACCCAATCCCCTGTCTAGAAATTCAGCGATCTGCTGTTGAGCATTAGCCAAAGCCTGGATGTTGTCATTTAGGGTTCGGTTAGCAGCCCTCTGCAGCCTCTGCCCTTCTCTGTTCTGCTGTTCAGCACATGCCTGTGCCGCCATTACAGTCTGGAACATGCGTCTGGTGATACCAGCTGCTGCGCTCTGTCCTGCAGGTGCATGTCTGCCAGAGGTCCTGCTACGAGCAGCACTGGCCACATGCCTGTGTGGCACATCTGCAGACATTACACTGACACCATGGTGTGGAGACACACCATCTTTAGCCACCACACATTCCTGTTCCACGCTAACAGACACTGACTGTCCTTCCTCTATGGCCACTGGTGATGCGGTATGTGTTGGCAGCAGAACTGTGTGCGGGGAAGAGGGGGACATAGCTGGGATGGCAACCACTGGCACAGATTCAGCCCCTGACAACCCTGCCTGTACCTCATGCATATGTTCATCACTGCTAGTATCTGTGGGGACACTAACATTGGATGGACCGCAGGAGGGTAACGCACCTACATCACCTGTGAATGCAAAGAAAGACTCTAAATTACAATAGACACAGGCACACACACACACACACACACACACACAGACACACACCATGCATGTGATTTGACAGACGGCATGCAACATGCCTGTGATACAGCTGACGGCATGCAGCTCAGACATTAATAGTGTTAGTAAGCATACCCCCCTGGGTGCACAATACAGCAAGCAGGTGTCATATCAGTAGCCATGCAGTTCACACAATCATGGTAGTATGCATGCATCCCCGTGATACACCATGTGGACCAGAACAGGATAACAGTACACATGGCTGATGTGACCTTGACATGTAATCTGCTGACGTGTGCATTAACATGCATACATGTCTGACACAGTGGTGTCCTGACATGTACAGCGTCATAATGGCCATCACATTGCAGTGTTGTCTGTATGCCCTACAGATAAGAATGCATGTTTAGCAAATGTGCATGTGCATGGAAGGGTAGTGTGAGCCGTCTACATTGCTCTACAGTGTGAAGTACAGACACTGTGCCATTGCATGGCATCATGAGGCGTCTATATTGCTATACAGTGCATAATATGTACACATTGCATAGCCATAACTGCATGCATACCCATGACATAACTGTGGATTGTGACCCACGATGCTGAGATGTGTACATACCAAACCATGCTGTGTCATGTGACAGGTCACTGGAGGACCTACAGATGACACCCCTGCACAACAACTACAGAGTCTTAGCTGCCTGGCAACCATGTCCACACATAGCGGACTTGTCAATTCACCATGTCCAACATGACATTGCTGTACCACACACATGAGGTGCACAGCTAACGGTGATGTCCTACAGCAGCAAGGGAAATGTACAGTATCTGTGGCCTGATGTGGTGTCAATGTCTGTGGAAGCCGTAGAGGTGACTACTGTCATGCTATGACACAGGCGTGATGTTCAACATATCTTATATGGCAGATGTCAGTGACACCTCCACTGGCTGTACACAGGCTGTTAGGATGTCCAGTGGACCACATCAACTGTATAATAGGTCAACTAATGCTATAATTGGACCATGTGTGGATAATGTGAAACAGGGTGTATACACATCACATCTACTGTGTGGCTACATATCTCTGGCCATCCCCCATGGCCATGTGAGCACGTGTTGGACAAATGTGATAGCCGTCTATCACACATGTCTGTGTTGTCCCATATACCATACACCCATAGATGTCAGATATGTCACCATCCACAGGGCTATGCAGACAACAGGTTATATGTGGGGTATGGGTTATGGGATAGTGTGACATTATTGCAGCCAATACACTACGTGTCTAGGACATGTCAGATGGCACATCACAATGTGTACGCCCATTGCAGGGGCATATGTCACAATGGTGACTCCTGTGGGCTGCCCATATCACAGCTCACTGTGTGGTACTGTTTGCGTACCACACGTGTTGTTCCAATGTATAGTACATATGCCTCCATTGTAGAACACTTCCACTGTTGTATGCACAGCTGACCACACATGTAGCAATGACAAATACTCTGGTTTCATGTCGGTGTATCATTTTGTTTGTATATATCACACATGGATGGCCTGTGTGAATGATGGGTGATGCAACCTGTATATCGTGAATGGAACGATCAAGTGTACAAGTGTTAACTGGCCACATGGCGAATAGATCTATGCTTTTACATGCCTGATACTGATGACAGTCTCACCTGCAACGGACTCATGTCTGTGCGGCACGCCAGAGGTACCTGTATAGGGGTGACACAGCAGTATGAACATTATCCATGACTGTATGACAGCCACAGGGTGCACTGTGCATGTCAACACATTCGCCTGTACAATAGCATATAGTATGCACATGTGTGCATACACAGGGTAGCATACTGTAGTATGCAGCATGTGTCCACATACCATGCATATGTTGTTACATTACATAATGTACAGTGACACATGCATGTAAATGGCATATAGTAGCCATATGTGCAGTACTGACTTACCAGGAAACTCCAGGCTCATTGGTTGGGAGACACCCACCTCCACGATGGCAGATAGTGTTTGTGGATGCTGTTCTGAGGGTGTCCCCAGACTGACCAGTAACTACTCAGTGTGTGTGAGTGGGGGCTGGGTTGGTGGCCCACCACCTGTTCCACCTTGTTCCCTGGCGATTGCAGTGGCACACTGTTTTGCATGCCGTATCAGGTCCATGCGGTGTCTGCGCACCTGCTGGTAGGTGCGGTTATGGCCGCCTACATCATTCACCCTCCTGCGCAGATCCTGCCACAGGTCGTCCCGCTGCTGGGCATGCTGTGGCACATGGCTGAACAACACCTCGTAGTTCTCATGGAGGTACGGGATGAGGACATCATCCTCCTGGCGGCTGTAGGCTTGAAGGCATGTACGAGGCATTATCTGTAAGACATAATGATGGTGACAGGTCACAGTTTCAGAGATGTACAGAGATACAGCTGCACATACATTTCTATGACATCTAGTACATCTGCACAGTTATCTTTGCAAATCACCATGACACTAACACGACTGACGTGTTTGTGTCACACACATGCAACACCCGTTATGCATTGGATATCATCACAATATATATGTGTCACCTCATTACAGTGTTCATACTCCATGTGAATGCTGTCGTGAAGTGGGCATGTCTGTTTGCCTGCAATGGTGTTCTTACCTATCTGCACATGCCTGGATGTGTCCACGGTATTGCTGTTGACCTTGATGCTGTGTATATGTCACATATCAACACAGACACAGCCTTAATGGACTTGAGCAGTGACAATGCACACATACGCATGGAAACCTGTACATGCATGTGTTTTGCCATATACATCTACACAGCACTGTACAGCTGTTCAACATCCTGCCACAGATCACCTGTGTTGCACATGTGATAGACATGGGACAATGGCTAGTCGGACGTCATTCGCAGGTATGGTCATCAACCATAGCATGTACGGGCAAAGTTTCCTAGCTGTAACCGACAGCCATTATGCCACCGCGAGGTGCATCAATGCCACATTACTGATCCAGACAGTTGATATTACATCTACCATGCAGCCATCACACCATGTATGACTGGGATGACATGTGCAGCTTTGATGGACAGGGTTGCATGGTATAGCGGGAATATGTCACATGTACGGCACAGGGATCTGTCCAGCATGTGGCGATCCTAGTATTAGTACGGTGACTGTCCATGTCATATGTCTTTCAGATCAGGATATGGACATGTAGCATGTCCATCATCATGGTGCAGCAAATGTCTTTATGCAAGGTAGACAGCATGCTGCATAGTGGAGGTGAGGATTGCGAAGGCTGGTATCGCCCATCCAAGCATGGCCATTACCCCTTAAAGGTGATATGTGATCCAATATTGGTCACTCCAGTGCTGTATATGCCTGTTCAATGATCTCCGTGCTCATGGATGGCACCCTGTCATGACATGGGTACCTCGTATGACTACCTACGGGGCCTGGAGACGTCACCAAGTCAGGGAGGTGTACTGCACAGCACCATCCCTTACACAGTGTCCATAATGTTGACCACAGCCTAGGTGGTAGTTAATGGGTACAGGGATGTTCACCTAGCGGTGACAATGCTGATATCATCCATCAGACTGTGCACATATGTCACACACCTCACCCACACAGCCCATTCTGTATGTTGTTCACAACACTGACACAGCTATTGCTCATAGGTCATGGCCATTCACATCCTTACATACACAGATGCCTAACATTTGTCTGTGTGGTATGGGCTACAATGAGGGTGGAGTACAACACATTAACCCTGTTCTACTGTAGCTGGCACTGGTGTGATCTGCACATGTCACTCTGGCACCTTTTATAGTTGTGAGTCTGTCAAAAGGCCACTGGTAGAACACTCCTGTGACATACAAAGTTATTTGTAATCAAACATCTGTACTGTCTTGTACATCTGTACTGTTAACATCTACAGTGATAATGGTTCATGGACATGCACACCATACTCAGCAGGGTTATAGTGCGGTGCCACCCATTATGACTGTCGTCACAACTTCTAGGTTGATAATATCCAACACCCTATCTGTATTGTATGTTCATGCTAGGCACTTGTTCAGAACTTGTGAGCATGTCATGAGCTACTGATTTCTATAGCACCCATTCCACACCATTTCCCACAGGTACACTGGCTGTCCTAAAATTTCCAGCTTGCTTATGGTACAACAGCTGTTGTACACACGTAACTCACATATCCTGTGAGACATGGTTGTATATACAGGCATGTCCAACTGTCACGTACCAGTGCTATTGCTGGTCTATATGATGGATATGTCGTACATGTGGCAATAGAGCAATTGTCTCATGTACACATTAAATGCTCGCCTCCCAACATACGACACTACAGCCTGTGGGGGATGCACTTATGCAGCCCTGCTGGGGGTAATGCTGTCACCAACCCTGACTGCACCTGACAGTCATGCTGGGATGTGTAACATTCGCAACACCCCCCACACATCACATAGTCTCACATGATCTCCACCACAGGCCACGCATACAAGGACAACTCGTGCAGTACCTCTCCATACTCTGTGTAGGCACCAGAGGGAGCCCCCATCACGGAACACAACATCACCAACTTATAGCCCACAGACTCATGTGTGCCCATCACATACAGCCAATAGGGTGTTATAACATACACAACACACCAGTCATAAGTGACTCTGTAGGCGGTCACACTGCAGTTCCACACAGCAGGCTACACAAGGCGATAGTCACTTACATCTTGCTGTCGGGTAACTTGTTCTGCAACATAACCTATGCACCCATGCCACACCTCACCAGGTATGATGCGACTGTCATTCTCCATGTTAGTGTGACTGCCCTGAGATGCCACTTCACAGACTACGTGTGCAGGGACATGCAATAGCTCACCAGTCTTGTAGCCCTGAAGGTGTGGGCCAAGCCCTGGGGAGCATTATGCATTCATCTGGACCCGATACCACTGTACAATGACTGACTGTGTCACTTCAACAGTTGCGTATGCTTCTGCTGTCATTCCACAGGCATCTGGTATCTGTCCGCTTTGACTGACCTGGTCAAACACAATGCTTTGGCACAGATGACCTGCACCTGTCAGCCCTGGGAGTACAGATCACATGCAAGGCTCTTGCTGCTTCTATACTGCCTGTCATGCATAGTTTCCAATAACAGTCACCGGCGGAACGGGAACTGGCAAGACATGGGATCATGTGACACAATTCTTGCATCTTCCTCTGTGACGCACGCAGGCAAGGCACACCTTATAATGCACCACTCCAATATCTCTGCAGTGACTGGGACCTTCCTCTAGGCTCTGCAGAGCACACCTGCAATGACAGGTTATAGACAGACCATACCTTTCAGGCTCATACCTGGACCGGCACACCCACAGCTGAGGTGTTCCCATATCCCACTATGTTGTACACACATCCTGGCTAGTTACTTAGCACAATGCATCAGAGGTGCTCCACGTGCAACTAACTGTGTCCGGAACCGCTATACACATTGTAACCAGCTACAGATTCAACAACACACCCCACGGTTACCAGACCTCATTTGTTGGTGTACTGGACAGTAGGGCTCAGACAGCTACTACTGATGTGTGACTGACACTACCCCACACTTAACTGGGATAGCCACTCATGTACCGACACATCCGTGAGTCATATCCTCCACTCGGCTGGATCAACCCATACACACCACCTCCAAGACCAACATTATCCTTGACATGAACACTACCAACATGTAACTGTTGTTCCACACATGGGGTTATCCCCTCATTGGTGGATTCCGAACATATGCTAATCACCCTTGTTAGCCACATCCCGGCACCACACCCTTCACGGCATACACAATACATGATTACTACAACACCTACTACAGATATCTTATGACAGCGGTTGTTGACGTCATGACACCCGTGCAGATGGACAATGCACATACAAACGCTGAAACATACCCCAGTGCACTGCATTAGCACATACATGACTGCATGGATCATGCTATTCCACACAGAGCCATGATGGTACACACCAGATAACAGACGCCACTCTGGTGGTCAAGTTCCATGGACATAATGTACAACAACAGGTGGAGGCTGTTGCACAGTGGTGTACATTCCCATGGGTGGAGTAGCTCACTGGTCAGCCTCGGTAGGGCCACGGGATCCTCATCACATACTCCAAGACTAGCTACGTAAAAATTACTGGGACACATTCCGGGGTGTACCACAAAGCATTATGGTGGTATGTCAGTAGTCAATGGCAATACCCACATCTGCTCTCACATACAACAGTCACTCAGGAACATTACAGACCCAGGTGATGTAGGCAACATGCTGGCGGATGGATTCAATGCTAACATTACACCCTCACACTCACTACAGGGCCACAATCCATGCAGGAACATTGTGGTGTCCCTGCGGTCACACCAACACAGTACTAACCTGCACTCTATATGTCCTGGGACACTGGCCCCATGTCACCTTCCAAAGTCCCAGACTGTGATGTCCACAAACCTCTGAACGACATGTCTCCCCACTAGGCCACCATATTCAGTAATAGCCTTGTATCAGACATTGTGGCCCCTGAATGGCACACAGCAACAGTTATCACACTCTACACAGGTAGCGCCACAATGCACGTGTGGGACTATAGTCCTACACACCAGACTGGACTGTTCTGCATGGTTATGGGGCACATCATCATGGACGTCATTCACAGAGACATTGTTGGGCTCTGGTCCTGTGATGCCACCTGGGTTGGACTTGTTAGGGCCAGAGCACAGCCCCTACACCTGGTGGACTCCTTTCATACAGTTACCAGGGTAGTTGATGGTACGGGGGTCCACACATCCTACATTGTCCTCTCATTGCCTTACAGCCGTTCTCCATTCTGGTATTGACAACATACACATCCACCTGCACATCGTACCCTGTGGCTCAGGATGTTATGCAATGTGGCTCATGGACAGGACACACACAATGAGGGCAGCATACCATAGTACCTACTTCAATTCAGTTACACTTGGCATACCACAGTCCTCAGTCATAGGGCCCCTCATGTTCAGTATATGCTTCCCTGAGGTACAGGCTAGTACAGAGGGACTTTCCCTGCCTAGCTTTACAAATCCTTGCATACAAAGCGCCATGATTGATCCACCAGCTGATACTGACTCTATCCATACGGGTGTCACTGTGACAGATACCCGATATGAATATCATGGCCTCAAGTTGCATGAACATCAATTTGCATTACACCATTCATCCACTGACTATCACATAGGTGGTAGTCCCCTACATACATGTCACATTGTACATGTTCATAGTACACACATATGTCGCACCCACTCCTGTGGTTACCATATTGCCACTGTGGCGTGGATATCCTTCTACGTGGCCACACTTATCTGTACTGGGTGTGTAGCTGGTACATAGGCACCCAAGACTTCTACACACATTCAAGGGTACACCACCCCGTTTAGGGTGTACCTTACACAACAGCTACAGCTTTACATACCACATTAACACGCCTTAACATTTATTGAGCTCTGACAGTTGAAGTATGCGGCTGAACTATGGACACCACGTCTGTACACATTTGCATACTACATACTCAGGGGTGACCTCTGCTGAACAGACAGGGCCCATGTCCACAACAATAATAATGGATATGCTCCACATACGTGACATAAGCAAAAGCCACTGTCCCATGGATATGTGCACACACGCAACGATGAGTGGGATGTGCTTCAGGGTTACATTCCCAAACCAGACACTCACCATGCTTTGGAACATGAGTCCTATGTACATCACATAGGGAAACTCAGTAGCACTGTTCATGTGATACCTCCCTTGGTGGTTGGGAGACACATGTATGCCAGGTATCACTGCAGTGGCTGTACTGTGCAGAGGTGCAGGTAACACATGGCTCTGCTGTTCACAGGACACTACCCTAGAGAGGTGCCACTGGTGTGAACACTGTAGTTGTGCTTACACATACACTTGCCAGACTGCATAGTACCCCACTATGAACCTGTAAAGCTATTACATGTCCTTTGTGCATGGTTACTTGGTAGCCCTTCCATTTAGATTAGCTATCATGCTATTACAATGTCCCGTGCTACAAGCCATATGTATCCTGTTATTGTACATGCCAATAGACGATACCTTTGGTATGCATGATATGCCTGTTATGCTGTGTAGAATATCTGACATATCTACCTACAATACTATACATTACACATATTTTACACAGTATCCCATAAAGCAAAGCATACTTGCACAGCGGGACCACCTTACACATGTCATTGTCGTTATATGCCCATACACATGCCTACTGTGACAGTATATCAACATATACTATCCCCTGCTATAGCACGTACTTGTTGGACATACCCTACCACTGACGGCGGGTTGTATGGAATTGTTCTGTTTAAAGCACTCATGTAGCATCCCCTGTGGTGTCTGTGATGTGTACCTTGTGGCCCACTGCTGGACGCACAGTTTCTACAAGCGTTAGTATGCTCAGCACGACATCACTACATAAATACCTTTTCCCACTTTATGCATTGCGGACACTTTTAATGAATGCAAACCAGGCTATACATACAGTACATAATTAATACAAAACATGCTATACATAAACTTACATACCGAGTGTTCTACATACCTTATCGTTCCGGACTTTCATCTCTATCTCTCTCACACTGCTTCTCTCTCTCACACTGCTTAAACAGTTATATGGTATGAGCATACGGTTTGAATGTCTGGCAAGTCATCCTTATATACGTCGATACCTGTAACATGTGGTTTCTTGCCGCCAATTGGTGTTCCCGAGCGACTAATTACTTGCACATCAGCTGTGCAGCTACTCCATTCACTAATTACGTGGCAACAGTGAGGTATAACTGAATTCTCCACTTAGGCGTTGCCCATTTGCCCTACCTTCGGGAGACAGCCTGTATTGTGTTTTGTTGTGTGTAATTGCAACTGCTATGTGTAGAGACAAGTATACTTTGGATTCATGTCCCCCGTGGATTGTGTGTGACAGCTAGAGTATGTGGTTCAACATGTGGGTGTACCTGTCATCCCAACCGTCTGATAACGGACTATTGCAAACAAAACTTGTAACATCCCCGTTTGTTCCATTATACAATGGCTACAATTATGCATGGCGCCTTTAATTGCGTCTCTCACAAGGTATGCTGACGGTTCTGCAGATGTAATTGACTGACTGGATGTTTGTGCTGTTATTACAGTCTGTATTGCTATAGTTTCTAGTGTGGAGGATGTCGGTGGGTGTACGTAGCATATACAGGTGTGTGGGGCTTGCATTTCTACATATTCCATATATATGTGTGGGCTCTGTCCCTAATTAAAGAGCTATCAGTTAGTAGACTTATGTTACGGGATTTTACACTGGGCCATTGTTAATTGGCTTCTATATAGTATGCAGGTGAGGTTGATACTTCCATACCTCCGGAATTGCAGCGATATGTAAAGGGATATGTCTAAATGACAGCTATCCTGTGTATTTCTGTCCCAGATATTTGCAGTCATTGCGGTTGTGTTGGTAAAAGAACCTCTATGCCATGGGTTGCCACCTTTTCATATGGCCATTGTTGGACACTTGCGGGACACACAGCAGTGTTTACAGGCCAACACATAGCCACGGTCAGTACACAGGATAGCACATACTTTTATCCTCAATACATACCTACTATTGTGGGACTTTGGCTACTTATCATATTGCATGTAACATTTACGTTTCTTACATACAGGCATAACTATTTAATGCAACTATTACATGATATATGGGACATATTAATGTCCTACAATCTCGGACATTTGCCCTTTATTATGTTTTATGTCAGGACACACCTGCCCAGGGAGGGGCTGTCCCTCCTAATATGGGATAGGTGGTAACCGTATGCCTACGGCTAGCTATACCCACACCTACCGTAATGATCTACCTCCGAGTTGGCACTAACAGACCCACAATGCGGACACACACACACACACATTACAGTCACACAGAGACGCACACGGCACCCTCAACACACACAAACACAGACTACGGCACTCTCAAACACAGTACCTACGTGGACCGCAACAACGGCAGCAGTAACTACATGTCCCTTCATATAGTCATACTATTACTCACGGTTGTACTGTTCCGATACTGTGTTCTTTCGGTCTTTCAGCCTCGTGGTTACACGTGTCGGTATGTTACACATTCCATAGTTGACAGTATCCTATTTACTTGTACCTCCAAGGTGTTATGAATGTCATTGACCTATCTATATATATTTGCAGATATCGTTGAATCCGTATATATCAACATATATCACTCTATCGCCCTTTCTATCTGTATTATATATATGTGTGTATATATATATATATATATATATATATATATATATATATATATATATATATATATATCTGACAGGGAAAGTGACAGGCAAGCTACACCTTTTAGTATATACTGTTTCCTGGACTCCGCACGTTTGTGTCTGTACCTGTCACATTACACACCTGCCATAGGTTAGGGTTACCAGCTGTCCCACTTTGAGAGGGACAGTCCCTCTTTGGGCAGTTGTGTCCTGCAAAATATTTGTAAACATGGCAAATGTGCTGAGATTGTAGGACATACTTATTTCCTACAGTTTATGTAATAGTTGCATAAAACAGTTATTCTGTATCTGAACCACCTATATGTTATAGAAACAGAATAAGTAAGTAAACATTACAAGAATAAGCATTTATCTAGGCAAAACAGTGAAGTTCTGATTTTCGTACTGGCCGGGTGTATGTGTTGGCCTGCAGACATCTGACATATGTCCCACATTGGTCATTTGCAGAGGTGGCAACCCTACCATAGGTACATCTTGGCTAGCAATAGTGTTAGGTGATTCTATACATGAATGCGTGTTCTACTCCTGGCAGTGGTCGTTTTACCCTTCAGAGCAGGCGCTATTAGTACAGGGGTGAATAATGCTGGTTTCACCTGTTCTGGACATCATTGACCATGATCTGCGGGATATTCGGAGAAGCTTATCCCTGTTTCGCGCATATCCATATAGTCATATTTAAACATCGCTTACCAGCAGTTGGCAACGCATATTCCTGCTAACGTGTGCTAAACATGATCTGATGACCTGCATCCGACATGCATTACTCGTTCGTTCGGGATTACATTACATCCCTTGCAGGATGTGGGACCAGGAACATGCACAACGGTCACTGTATTTAACACATGGATATCTGGGATATGTATACGTGTTATGTCGTTTTGTACGTGGAGTATACTATGGCTGTTACTCCATACTGCACTCACATGGGTAACTCAGTCAGTTTACATATTGATGAGTCCTGTTAATGATGTGTCCATGTGATGTTTACTAGATGTGCTCTGGCATTGGGTATGTATATCACAGTGAGTCACACACGATACTGTGCTACACCTTCAAACGACCGTAGGTGGGGCATGCTGGGGTGACGAATACCTGTCATGGGTACAACCCAAGCCTTGACACAACATCCATGATTTTATTATGTGGAGCCCCTCATTAACACAGCAGGGACTCCATGATGAGTGTGTTCAGAACAGTGCTTACACACATGTCCTCCCGCAATTGTCTCTGCTCCATTAAGCGACAGTTGGTTACTCGATGTTGTGGTGACAGCGGACACTGTTTGCCCCGTTTGGTGTATGGCCTCTGACAATCGGCCGTGTACCTACCGATGTACCTGGGATCCTATACACACAGCACCACCATATGCTGATAGGCGCATGTACTGTTCAGGTGTTGACATTCCGTGTTCCAATAGCTGTTGTGTGTACAATGTTTGAGGGCTGCCTATGTAGGATTCACACAGTGGGCCACCTATACATTACAATTTACAGGTGGTCATGTTTGTGTGCCATCCATTTTACTGTGTGTGCATGTGGAGAGGTGTGTCAGTCCGTAGGGGCCTACACTGTCAGAGCATGTGCTATACGTTCCCTCTTTGCCAAGGCATAGGCATACTGGGCACGCCTCCGTCTACCTACTGGGGCTGGCACAGTGTGTTTGTGGTCTGAATCCCTCTGTGCCTGTGATGGCCTTGGCAATTGCGGTGGGCTATGAGGGCCTTCACCATTTTGTCCCTGCTGCAGCTGTTTCCGCAAGATCATATTATGTAGCATGGCACATACTATGACAATGTGGGCACACGTGCCTGGAGAGTACTGCAAGGCTCCACCAGATGTGTCCAAGCACCGGAACTGTGATTTCAGCATCCCGAACACACGCTCTATGATGATTCTGGTTTGTGGCGTTCTTGCAAGGGTGTGTGTGCATTTCTGATGGGAGTCATTATCCATGGCTCCAGTGGATAGCCAGCATCCCCCACAAGGTGGCCATGTGGGATGTCCCCCCTGACAAATACCTGATACGGCTGTGAGGCATGCCAGATATGGGAGTCATGGTAGTTTCCAGGGCTGCCAGCAAACATATCCATGATAATGCCCTGGGCATTGCACACGACCTGGCAGTTGATGGAGTGGAATCCCTTGCAGTTTATGTAGCACATACCCTGCTCACCGGGAGGTGACTTGATTTGTATGTACGTGCAGTCTATCGCACCCAGTACCTCCGGGTAGTGTGCCACATGGTGGAAGTGACGCATATTGCTGGCCAACTCCTCCTGAGTTCGGGGGAAGTATATATGCTCATTGGCATGTGGTAACATGGCATCCAGGAACTGGTGTAGTACCCTGGATGCCGATGCCTGTGAGATCCCCATTATATCTCCAGTTGGCCTTTGAAAGGTACCAGTGGCTAGTATTCGCAAGCTTACACATACCTTCGTGTCCACTAGGATGGGTTCCCCTCTGTTGTTTCTGGTTCTCAGGCGTGGCCGGCACAGCTCCACTATTTGTTGTAAGATGTCCCTGTCCACCCTGTAACGCTCTACTATCTCCAGATCATATAGCCCCTGGTAGGTTACCCTTGGTCTGAACACTCTTCTCCTCCTCCGGGGCCTGGGGTGGTTGTCGGCATCCTCCTCCACAACACCGTCAGTCTCTAACACATGCTGATGAATCACAGCTATGGCAGCTCCCAACATGTACATTTTAAAAGTTCCCTGTGTGTTTACACCTATGGTGCAGTGTTTGGGAATACACAGGTGTGTGTAGGGTGCTTTCACACTTTATACTATTGTGCTGTGAACACCGATGATGTCATAGGGTGTGTATGTACGATCGTAGCTACAGGGTATCTTATGTGTTTTACTACCGGAACTACTATTGTGGTGCCTTTGGTATTGAATTACATTTGGCTGCCGTGGATTACCTCTTGACCTTCCCTTTACATTTCTGCACATTTCACCTACCATTTTCTGGCATGCATCCAGCAGCCTGCTTTCATTTGAACTTTCCTAGACCAGGCTTATCTTGCGTACTGTGTGCTATTGCCGGTCTACTGTCGGTTTGCTTTGCTCTGCTATGACAGATCTCCTATCTTTGCAATCCAATGCCTCCCCTCCTTTCTTTGCATCCCAATGCCTCCCCTATCCTGTTTTGCAGGTTTCTGCAAGCAGACTTGTCAGCTGCTGTGAGGTGATTGGTGTTAATTGCTCATTAGTACTCCAATTACCCTACTTCGGCATTTCCTTCTTTTCTTCCCCTGACCTTCCTGTTTGTGCTATTGTTCGCGGCGCGTGCATCCACTTACCAGATTTCGGGCACGTTTTCATCCCCGTACACATGCGCTTTCGGGCACCATGTGTGCTCTCAGCTAAACAAGTCTGTACCTTCCTCCCCACCCCTGTCCTGCAGCTTTGCTTAACAACGGCCAGGCCAGATTTGCATTGCTCCAATGTGCTTACTGCTATGGTGGCACACCCCTCTGTTGATGTCATGTATCTCCTCTGAGCCACTCCTCGGTGTTATAGAGCTGCGCCGTATGGTACAACCTTCATCCGGCGGGACGTTTGCGATTCAGTATTACCTGCCTCATTTGCATGGCACTGACTACTAATTCATAGTTACCGCGCCGAACACTGTCGCAGGCCCTTAGCAACCCTTGCACCTTGGTTGTGGTGTTCCATGCCTACCATTGCGTATTATGGTGTAAGCCGGATATGAATTACATTGCGATTTTA